>NW_020954596.1:72722075-72753225 GCF_900497805.2 Vombatus ursinus | reverse complement strand
GATAGATAGATAGATAGATAGATAGATAGATAGATAGATAGATAGATTGATACTACCTGGGTCAGCCATTTAGAAATAATTGAATTCAGGGAAAATTCATGCACTCCACAAGTGATTGTTTAAAGCCAGGACAAATCTCCCTTTTGATGGCTCAAATTGGGACTGTGTCTCACAAATTCTGAATTAGCCCATTAAAGAGAAACATTTGGTAGCAAGCCTCAGTCAATATAACTTCCCTTTCTACCATAAGTCCTGGATCTTGGTTCAGTTTCTGACCTGATTGATTTGCTAATGACCTTGCCTATTAATCATCCATTTCTGGGCTGCATTATGTGACTAGAATTTGTTTTCAACTGTGATATGTGTCTTGAGCATGCCTGTTTGTCTGATTTAGTAATTAGTCCTCTCCTATATGCCTTGCGTTATATCCTTAGTCCAATCTTATTGAAATTTTCAGGTATCAGCTCCTAGGTCACCTGTCATATCTTTGTCCAGTAGTCCTGCTACCAGTAATCAGCCCTGGCATTTGTACCTTGGACCTAACCACCAACCTTATTCTTGAAAATCCATTTACCTCTATACCTTCTGACCCAGCCTGGATTGCTCCCACCCCTCCTGGCTTCCACCCAAATGATGAAGGCTCTTAGGGAATTCTTTTTAAAATTCCGTCTAAACCTAGCATATCTTAAGTAGAGGAAGGTCAAGAAAGAACAGGAAAATGCTGTGGAGACCAGATCATATTTCACCCTGATGTTTTTCCTGCTTTGTTCATATAAGACATTCTGTTAGCAGCACAGAGATACTGAGAATTCTTGAGTCATGAATTCTGGGGTCGAAGCCAGTGACAAGACTAGAGATTACCTGGGAGTATAACTGGCATCTGACGTTTTGTGACATCACGTCATGTTTTTCCATCCCTAAATTGCTTAGCAAATATTTTACAACCCTAAATATAAATCATTACTCATTACACTCTGCTGTAATTTTTCACTTGTCTTGGAATCTAAATTACTAAGAAAGTTATTAACCAAGCATGGATTTTTTTTGTTACATCCTGTGTCTTCTTGTTTAGACAGAATGTTAGTGTTCTTTTTGAATTTTCACAGAATTGTTCCATCACTGACAAAACTCAGTCGACGTGTTTTATATACGAGGGACCTTAAAACCATTCTTCACAATATAAATAACTTTGGAGCAGAAAAACTGCTAATAAATGTGTTCTAATTTATAATTTATATAATAACAGGTTCTGACAAGTTTTAAATGAGAAATTATTGAAAATGAGATATGAAAACTGAAATAAAAACCTGAGCTGCTTTAGTTATTAAAGTTATACTGTGATAGCATTTCTGCAGTGGGGGAGGGAAGTCTAACTATGTAATGGGAGATCTTATTATGTTAAGAAAAAATTATTATCACATCTTTTTTTTCTCTCTTGGTAACCTCATCAGTTCATCAGTTTAATCATCATATCCAAGTAAGTGACTCCTACATCTGCATATCCAGCTCTAATCTTTTGATTGAGCTTCAGTCTCATACCACCAATTGTCAATAGACATTTCAAAATGGATGTGCTAAAGAAATCACCAATTCAACAGAATTGGAACTTGTTACCTTCCTCTTTTCCAACACTCTTCCAGACTTCCTCACATATACAATTAGTTATCAGATACAGCTATTTCTAGTTCCACAGTGTCTCAAACATCTGATCCCTTCTCTACTCACACAATTACTGCCTTAATTCAAACCTCTATAGTACCTCTGGGTTAGATTATTGCATTGACTTAATAATTGATCTCCCTGCCTAGCTTCTCCCTACTCCAATTCATTCTGCACACTGTGGCCAAAATTATTTTTCTTAAGTATAGATCTGATCATGTCACTCTCTACTCAGTAAAGTAGTAGCCAGGTGGCACAGTGCATAGAGCATTGGGCTCATCTTCCTAAGTTCAAATCTAGCCTCAAACTCTTTCTTGCTATCTGTGTGACCCTGGACAAGTCACTTAATATTGTTTGCCTCAGTTTCCTCATCTGTAAAATGAACTGGAGAAAGAAATGGCAAACCATTCTGGTATCTTTGCCATGAAAGCCCCAAACAAGGTCACAGAGAGTCATACATAACTGAAATGATTCAACAACTACTCAACAAACTCCAAAGTCTCCCTATTGCTTCTAGGATAGAATATGAAACTCCTTATTTTAGCTTTTCAAGTTTTTCACAATCTTGCCTGAACCTACTTTTTCAGCTTCATTGTGCACTACTCCCCCTTAATACTCTCTGATCCAGTCACACTGAGATTTTTTAGCTTGTTCCTCCTATGTGGTAGGACAATGTCCATTTCATATTTCTGTACCTTTGTGCTGGCTATCCCATGGGCCTGGAATATACCCCCTCCTCACTCTGATTCACACAATCCATCACTTGCTTCAAGGTTTAGTTCAAATACTACCTTCTCTAAGAAGACATTCATGCTATGGCAGCTGCTAATGCCCTCCCTCTCTAACTAATTTGTATTATATTCCTCATACTTGTTTACTTGTTCTCTTTCCCATTAGAATGGGAGCTCCTTGAAATTGTGGATTGCATCATTCTTTGTATTGATATCTCCAGCACCTAACACATTGTCTGGCACATAATAGATGCTTAAGAAATGCTCATCAATACCTTAAAACATTGTACAGCTGCTGATATTATAGTACTAAAACTTTACTACCGATCCAAATTGTTTGGTATGGGTTCTAGTTGTATAGCTTAGTGCAAAGTGTGTCTAGCACTCATAAATTTCTAACAAGTGTTAATAATAAAGAAAATTATATATCAAGTGGCAACAAAACAAAATCAGAAAACTAGCCTAGAGGAGAATCAGAGTAGATGATTTGAGTCTTATTTTCAATGCCTAAGGTAGGAGATAGAAGAAAAGTAGGGAAGAATAGAAGAAAAGGAAGAGAAAGGACAGAAGTGATTTGGTTTAAGAAGAAAATTACAGGGCAGTTGTGGAAACCTGAGGTTATTAAGCATCAAGGCAATTAGGTGGCACAGTGGTTAGAATCCTGGGGCTGGAATCAAGAAAACCTAGTTTAAATATGGTTTCAGACACTTAGCTGTATCAACCTGGATAAGTCATTTCACCTCTGTCTGCCTCAATTTTCTCAATGGAAATGGGGAAAATACTAGCACCTACCTCACAGGATGACTGTTGAGGATCAAATAAATATTTGTAAAAGTGCTTAGAATGTCTGGTATATAAAAGGTACTTAATGAATGCTTGTTCCTTTCCCCTTTTGCTAATTTACTGCCTGATTTCTTGTTCCTTTCCCTACCTCTTACTTCTCTGGAGATAGACACATAGACAAGCTCCAAAATGCCTGAGGAATTTTTGCCAGTTTTAAGTTGCTACATCTGTGAGGCTTCACTTTACAGTATAGATTTTTTTAATGGAACATTATCCATAAAGTTAATTTGTGTGTGTTAAATTTGACTCTTCATGAAGTTCAAATATTCTAAGTGCCTGGAGAATTCACTTAATTCTCTGGAAATAAAATAAGTGATTTCTAGCAACCTTAGATACTGGTACAGTCCAGTCATAGTCACACTTAGGCTAAAGAATTTCAGGGAGATAAGGGTGATTTGGGAAGGGCAGAGGTGTGCATATGCTCTATGATAGGCTAAAGCATTGCAAATAGAACTCAGTTTTGAAGTGTGCTCCTGAGTCTAGTTAAGACTCAAATCTGCCCTATTTTTCCAAGGTCCCGTGGACATGTAAGGAAAATACAGGTTGGATGTCCTAGACCAATTTGAGACTCAGTACCAAACAGATCCTCACCAGTCAGAGCAGACCAGAACTTGCCTAGTCTGTGGGTTAAATGGAGTCGGACAGTTTTTACCACAGGCTTCCATAAACTCTGAGAATTTTAACATCAGTATATCAATGTATTCAGGATCTGTGTATTTCCTCTGCCCATGCAGATTCCAACACATCCATACCTTCTTATGTTGTATGATTCTTGTCCATGTCTTTGTGTAAACACTCCATAGAATATTTAACAATATTTATACTCATCAAGTCAACAAGCATTTATTACCTTCTATTTATGAAGCACTGTGCTAAGTCCTAGAGATACAATGAAAGACAAAAACAAGTCCCTACCTTCAAGGAGCTCACAGCATAACAGGGGAGAAACAACATGCAAACACCCATGTGTGAACAAGATATATACAAGATAAAATGGAAGTGTTCTCAGAGGAAAAGCACTAGTATTAAAGAGTATCAGGAAAAGCTTTCTGCAGAAGATAGGATTTTCCAGAGACTTGAAGGAAGGCAGGGAGGCCAGAAGGTAGAGATGAGAAAGAAGTGTGTTCCAGGCATAGGGGACAACCAAAGAAAATGCTCAGCGTTAGAACATGGATTATCTTGTATGAAGAAATGTCTAGGAAGCCAGTGTCATGGGACTGGAAAGGTATAAGAAAGCTCAAAGGGTAGGAAGGATACTGGTTTTGGAGGGCTTTCATGGCAAAGAGATTTTGTATTTGCTTATAGAGGTATTAAGGATCCACTGAAGTTAATTGAATGGGGAGGGGAGGCAGGGCTGTGTGACATGGTTATTGTCTTCTTTTACTTCTTTAATATTTGGCATCTATCATTGCAGCTTTCAGGGTGTCCCTATGCATCCTCTGGCTTGTCACATTGCCAAATTCTTTTCTATATGTACATGTCTTTGATGATGTCTCATATACCCAATCTTATACACAAGTCATCACTGATAATATGCTACATCCTTCCTTCACCTATCCCATAGAATTTCAGCATATTTTTGGACCAAACTTGTAATTTAATTGAAACTGTCTTCCTTGATAGTCCTCAAATGAGACACTCCACCTCCAGACTCTGAGTATTTCTAGACTCTAGGCATTTCTACTGGCTGACCCCCATGCCTCAAGTTCTCTACCTCCTGCCATTCTTAGCATCCTTCAAGTACCAGTTACAATCCTACCTTGTACACAATGTCTATCCTGATCCCCCTTAGTTCTAGTGTCTTCTGTTGGTGGATTATCTCCAATTTACCCTATATGTAGCTTGTCTGGACAAGCTCTTTACCCTATATTTATGATTATTTGCGTGTTATCTCTCCCATTAGATTGTGAAATCTTTGAAAATAGAGACTGCCTTTTACTTTTCTTTGTACTCCCAGTGCTTAGCACAATGCCTGACATATAGTAGACCCTTAAAAAATGTTTATTGTCTTACTATAGGCACCTTCTGGTGAGGAACTTCTTTTACCAGTGCAATCAGTAGTACCTTATCTGCACTTATACAAACTTAATCAATTGCCTGAAGACACTGAGAAATTAAATGACAGTTAGTATATGTCAAAGGTAGTATGTGAACCCGTGGCTTTTGGACTCTGAGGATAGTACTTTGTCCATTAACTTTGCTATGCTACCTTCAATATGTTATGATTTCATTAATGTGGTAATAGATTTTTCAAATGTTGAATTTTGATTTCTCATCTCTAAGGATAATAACATTCTTTCAGAATGACAGTGGGACTACCATAAACTCTGTGCCCTTTTCTATAAAGGGAGGGAGTTGGATGACATAATCTCTCTGGCCTCTTCCAGCTCCAGTATGCTAGTTCTGAGTTTTTTGTGTAATTTTATGAACAAAAAAATGACTAGAACATTTTAGTTAATGAGTATTGTTAATATATTCATCACATGACAAAAACCTTGCCAAAAATGCATTCTATTCTTTCAAAGTGTTCTTCCTTCTACTATTAGTACTCCTAGAAATAACAGAGAAACCTTAAGAGAGAATTAGTAAGCACTATGCATAAAACAAAGCACAATTTAATACTTTTGGAAGTCAGCAAAGGTCATTCAGTTCCTTTAAGATTAATTTCTTTTTTAATACTCCAATTTCCCCAGATGCCATCTAATTGTTTCTCGAAATGACCACAAATATCATCTCTTAGCCAAATGGCATATTACACATCTGTCAAAACTACAATTCATTACTATGTAACTGTGTTTACAAAGCATATCCAAATCCTTTTGGATTGCTCTGGATACTTTCTCTCCATGTTTATTACTTTCTTTAATACTGTTTATTTCCTTTTTAGTCATTTGTATAAATGAGAATGCATTAGGATGAATAGTATATTTACCACAGCAGAGATTCTGCTTCAGTCTTAGAGGTTAATATTCTATTCTGTTCTTCACTTCTATATGAGAAGAAAAGCAAGGTTGAAGCAAGGTGCAAGTTGGAAAGACCTGACATAGAAGAATACTGGCCAAAGAATTAGGATCTCCCAGTTTGGGTCATTCCTCTGACACTAATTTATTGAGATTACTTGGGATATTCTTTTCCTCACTTTGAGCCTCAGTCTTAGGTAAGTTAAGTGTCAGATAAGGTGACTTTAAGGTCCCTTATATCTTCATTTCTATGACTCCATAACTACCTTAACTAACATCAATGTAATACTTAAAGTGCTATCCTATCAATAATGAAGTCTATGCAAATTTATGACTCTTTTATCTATTTTGAGGGATTCCTACATAGACTAAAGATTAAGATACAACCCTAGATAGTTGGATTAAGGCTGCTATGTTATTATTCAAGTACTTATCTAATCCTCACAAGATATATACTAATATTATTATAGGAGCTCAAGACAATGGTTTTTCACTCTATACTTTAGTGAAATATCTCTGTGGCTCCTTGAAAAAAAATGAGGTTGTAATGGTTATCTTTCATTATCTCCAACCTCTATAACCCAATTCATTTCTGGGTCATAAAAACAAACCAGAAGGGTTCTCTAACCTCAAAAAGCTTGAAAAACCTGCTATACAATTAGACAAGATGTAGGTACTATACCATAGGGGAAATGAAATATAGATGATTTTTTTTCAATAGATATCACCAGATTCATTAAAAAATTATTAAATATCTACTAAGTCCTATGTATAGCAACAGTCATTGAAAACATTATGTTAACTAAGAAAATGACCTTATCTATAAAAAGCTTTTAGTATGATAGAAAGCATGAAAGAACACATATGTGTATTCATATGTAATATGTCCACATATGTATATATAACTATATATACACACATATATGTATGCATGTATTTTGATATAAATTAAAATATGTTAAGTACATGACTGATGAATAAAATACTAGGAGATCTAATGAAGGAGAGGTCAATTCCAATTGGGGAATCACACCAAATTTCATAGAAGAATTGGTATGCTGATACTTAAAGGATGGATTGGGGACATGAAGAAAGAGGAAGGAAAGGGACATTCCAAATGTAAGGTACCAGGATAAGCAAAAGTTCAAGTATGAATGTGGGGAACATCTAAAGTCTATTTTGGCTTCAGTGTAGGGTACATATATAATATATAGATATGTAAAGTATATGCAAAGAGTCTGCATGTTATATAGTATCAGAATGAATGAGACAATAGGTCAGTTATTGAGGATCAATTACACAGTAAGTAAAATACTCCCAAGATAGAAGTTACTATTTAGTAAAGTCTTGGCTTTGGAGCATTAATTCTAATTTCTTGAAAGAGTTAATGCAGTTCCTCAAAATATTTTGACTTACTCCCAGAGAACAATTTTTACTCTATCTGTGACTTATCTAAAGTTCTGAAAGAGCTAAATATTTTTTTAAATTCAGTTTTTAATAGTTCTTATAGATGAAAAAGTCCTACCTACATGTTCATTACAATACTAATATTTAAACATATCACATATTAATTGTTCTTTTTTTTGCTTTAGGTCCCTTAAGAGATGAAATATCATGTCCAATAAAGAAATAGATTCAGAAATAGAAATAGGAAAAGAAAAGGTTTACCTTATGGCAAACCAGGAAGACATCGATGACAAAGCACTTGAGCCAAATTTATTTCAAAATCTCATAAAAGAGAAAACAGTGGGGAAAAATACACTGTACAATATAATCAGGGAACAATTGGAGATGGTGAGACATATTGTATTTTCCCCCTAGAGTAATTATCAAAAAGATTTGAAAGTAAAATAAGAATTCTGAATGTAAACCATTGGCTTAATACTGTGATTTTAATCTGAGAGATTCAGTAATTTGGTCTGAATCAATTTTAGTGGAAATGAATGTAGCATCTGGTTGCATTTATACTGATTTGCCCTTAATGAATGTGACCAGCTGATGAGTATCAAGAAATACATCTATTGCCCTGATTCATTCAGATAGAGGTTTTCTATATTGTGATTTTTTTTCCCAACTATATTTAGTTACTAGAGAACTTTAAAAAATTCATCAGTGAAATGATAACTTTAACTCTTTTATTTCCAAAACAATCTCCATTCTCATAATCTTTAAAGAAAATATTAGCTCTTTAACATACATTTTATCCTGGAGATGGTAGAGAAAAAGTTACATTAAATTACCATGTGAGAGTTTTTTCTTAACTTTTCCCTCCTTCTTACCAATTTTTAATATATGTATGCAAATCTCTATTACTTTTAAATTTCTATAAACTATTAATTATTGAAGCAGCTTAGACTGTGATATTCAGTTGGAATGAACAGACCATAGAACTGGACCATCTACAGCTATGTGACATAGTAGCATATATAACTCTACTCAGGAAGACCTGAATTCAAATCCTGCTTCACTTATTTATTTGCTGTTGACCCTGGGCAAGTCACTTTACTTCTCTAATCCTGAGTTTCCTCATCTGTAAAGTGAGAATAATAGTAACACCTGCCTCACAGGGTTATTATGAGAATTAAATGAGATGATATATCTAAAGTGTTTAACAAACCCTAAAACACAATGCAAATTCTAACTATTATTGTTATATATTTTGCATGGGCACTGTGGATGGTCAATGAATTGGGCCCAGATTTTATTATAGTAGGAGAACAAAGTGGATTGCATCCAATACTTTTAATGATGTAAATTTTCTCCTTTATCAGAAGCCCATCTGTTTAATATAAATATTCTTTCAGTGATACTATATGGATGCAAGTAATGGAATACTAGAGAACTAAAATTGTCAATTGCCCAAAGTCAATGAAGAAGTACATTGTGGGAATATGTAGGCTGCAACATATCACCAACCAGGAATTATGCAGAAGAAACTTTATAACAGATGTATAGCAGACTATGTCTAACATGCTAACATAAAGACAACAGACTAACAGACAGATATATTTCTAGAAAAAAGATGCAGACTAGTCATATAGCATGAGTTAAAGATAAATGATGAACAGCCTGTCTGTTATAGTCAAGAGACCTAGAAGAAGGACTCCAGCATTTTTGGACAACCCCTGTGGAGGATTTTTTGGGAGGAAATGGACATGAGTTGCATGGGATAAGGAGACGTGAATGAATTACTTCTTGTTCCATTGAAGAGAGTGTTCTCTTCAATGAACTCACAGATCTACTGTAATATTGATTGAAATTTTGATTATCTCGCCAGAGATGATCCACAACGATGAATGAAAATAATTTGTTTTCCATTTTGAAAAGTATTTTTGCTCATACATTTGACATCCTAGGAATTCATCTCTAAGTGCTGAAGCCACAATATGAAAATCTATCTCAGAGAGAACAAGAGACTTTCTGGCTTCTGCATCCAGTGTGGAACACACTCAAATTCTTCCTGAGATACGTTCTATACTCTGAATGCTGAATATGATCGCCTAAACAGATATTGAGCACCAGCCCCAACTACAGTGTTCTCTCTACTACATTTCATGGAGTAAGGTTTTAGTGTTTGGGCTTTGAATAACTTCCTAATAGTCTGCTTAAAAAGTAGAGAGACATAAATAGTAGAGAGACTTAAGAAAAAAGGAGAGAGAAACATCATCACAGACAATAATTAGTTTGAAGTGGGAACTACCTGACAGTAAATTGGAGAGCATCATTTCCAGTAATATGCCACAATTCATATAATCTGACAATCAATAGATCAAGTGCAGTTTATGTTTGAGAAACTCCATTGTGAAAAGGAAAATGTTTGTGGAACATTGCATTTATTATTTTCAAAATCTGATCTCAGAGGAACATAATATCCAGAGAAACATCATATTCAGAGAAATGCTAAAGGACTAAAAAGAAGGGTAAAAAGAGTGATCCAATGATGAGAAGATTCCTGTTCTGACAGCAAATACAGGTAAAAACACTGCAAAAAGATCAACTGGCAGCCTGACACCATCACTCCTAGGAATTACTTACCTAAAACTGAAATGTTCAGTCATGGAAAGCAATTGATAGATTGAAGATGTGTTCCTCACTAGAAAGCAAATCAGAAACTTCAGCCAATGAAGCAAGCACCTTTTACAAGAGCTTTTTATTTGTTTTTTTTCTTTCTTCTTTTTTCTTCTTTTATTCTCCATGTTTACGATGGAGTCTGAAATCGATTTATTTAATAAGATTTGGACGATTTGTTGTTCAGGATACCTGCTCAGTTGTTCCTGTTTGACTATTTGTTTTCTTTCTATCTCAGGAAACCAACCATGCATTGCAATTTTTTTTTAAACTTAGGAGATAACAAACTTTCCTTATCAAGCCATTATTAATCTTGGTTCAGCTTTATGTATTCCATGCATGCACAGAGATCAAGAAAGACTGACAGTTACAGTTACAAGGATAACTGTTCAATGATCCATTGACTGTTGACATTAAGTAAGGTGTTAACCTGGGAGATACACTTGTACCTAAGGTGTGAAATCATATAATAATATTGATTATGAGTAGATATACAGAGTTTGAAGATTTACAGATTGTTTTTACTATCCCATTTCTTCCTCATAGCAATCATAGGAGCCACATATCTAGAGCTGAGAGCGATGTTAAAGGTTATCTTGTCTAACATCCCTATTAAGGGAAGTTAGGTGGCCCAGTAGAGAGAGTGTAAGACCTGAAGAAAGAAAAACTTGACTTCAAATCAGAACTCAGACACTATCTGTGTGACCCCAAGCAAGTCACTTAAACCTTGTTTGCCTCAGTTTCCTCATCGGTAAAGTGGAGATAATAATAGCACCTATCTTTCAGGGTTGTTATGACTATCAAATTAGATAATAATTGTAAAGTGATTAGCACAGTGTCTGGCACATAGTATGCCCTACATAAATGTTAGCTTTTAGTATTATTTTATGACTGAGGACATGGAGATCCAGGGAGGTTAGTCGACTTGTCCAAAGTCATACAGGTAAAAGACATCAGAAGTAGGATTTAACCTCCAATCTTTTTACTATGTTTAACTGTACTATGCTGCCTTTCTGTGAGTTTGATGTTATCTAGTACATATTATTATCTTCATTTTATAAATTAAGGAAACCAATACTTAGAGAATTGGAGTGATTTACCCATGGTCTCACAGCAAGGATGCATAATTTATTACTTGACTTAGACAAGTTATTAAAAGTCTCAAGGGCTCAAGTTCCTCATCTATAAAAAAAAAGCTGACATAAATGACTTCTAATATCTTTTCGAGCTTGAAATCTAAATTTATGATCATGTAAGTGTCAAATGCAGGATTTGAACCCAGTTTCTGCTTCGTCCGAATTTATTACTCTTTCTATCATGCCATTGATTTGTATTAATGGCACATTTTTCAAATGTTATAATTCAAAGATGATATTATATTACTTAACTTAAGCTCTGGAATACTACCAACCTTCCTCAGTGAAATGCTCAGTAATGTAAAAGAGATTTGTTTGGACTATACACACTGAAAAAAAAACAGCTGCAAAATTAATTTTTACCTAGACTATGATATACAACGGGAGGTACAGCACATCAAATTATTCTATCAGTACGTATATAGTGAATAAGCACACACAGCAGAGAGCACTGAGCTATGTCCAGAATTGAATAGGAAGAAGGGGAAGCGATGAAGCTGGATTGCTTTGGGGAAACTGCACTGCATTTTCCATGCTTGCGATTTGCTTGCTGCTCCAGAAGCCCACTTTTTTTTTAATACAGGCTTTCTAGTGGTGGTGCTGTCTAACTATGAATCTCAGGACATCATGATCTAAGAACACCATGGGGATGATATAGCAGATGACTCAAATATCAATGGAAAAATGCCTGGTGGGCATAAGCAGTATTCAGTAAATTGCCAATGATGACTGGTACGTGAAAAGTGGCATTAAAGACATCATCAAGGACATATTAGTCCAGAGAAGGAAGCAGGCTAGTTATGGGGTGAAAATGAAAGAGAATATGGTTCATATTTACTTTGTAGATACAAAATATTGTTTTCTCCAATAGAATGGGATTTTTGTCTTTGGATTCCTAGCTCCCAGTAGAGTGTCTCACACAGAGTAGGCACTTAAAAATGCTTATAATTTATAACAGATAAACACCGTGAGTGCTGCACTGGCTGCTACAAAATATTAAAAGGATCAATGCATTGAATGGATCTTCCATGGAGGATTTATGGAAAATCATAGAGAAAAATTGCACAGAATGGTGAGGGGTGAAAAGGTTGGGATATGCACTGGAGGAGTCACTATGGAAAGATTACCCCCCCACAAAATACATTACAACTCTAATTAAAATGAAAATCATTCACACAATTTTTATGTTGTGGATTTCTCAGGTACCTAGCAATTTGAATTTCAAAATTAAAATTCCCAAGACAAATAATAATTTTGAGGAGACTTCCTGTCAAGGATCTGTGTTTTTTAGTAGTGTGGGAGCTCACATCACCCCACGCACACCATGAAGTATTGAGAGTTGTCTGAAGTTAAGAGAGGTCATGATTTGTCTATGGTCATATAGCTAGCAACTGTCAGTTTTGAACTCAGGAATTTGAATTCAATCTACTACTTTATCTTAGATGAGAAATGAGACATTATTTGGAAAGTAGAGAAACCTTACATATTTAAAATAATGGAGACAATATTTATGAAGGTTTTTAAACTTTGCCCTTTATCTATTAAATAGAAGGGAGCAAAAATCAACTTGAAAACTCAATAACTTCCCTCTTGTAGTTCATACGTAGTCTCCAAATATAGAATTCTTTCTATGATACTATATCAGTTTCTAATGTTATCTTTGAGTAGGAAATTAAAATTAATTGTATCCTATTTGTTTTTGAAACATATTTGTGAATGTTTGCATATATGTATGTATATACATATACATACATACACACACATATATATGTGTATATATACATGTATATATATATACATATATGTAAACTAATATGTGTTGTCTGTTTTGCCAAGATATTTTATTGGTCATAAAAGCCATCTTTGTTGAATGAGTCAGGAAATATACTTCTGAGATCCCTAGCAAATTTGTAGATGGGGATTTCCAGTTTTGCTTTATTTTTGACACTTAAGTCAGTTGGCTTGCTTTTCTTTCTTGACAAAATTATAAAATATGTGATTAAAGGGATGATTTTTGATCTTTCAGAAAAAGGAAGAGTGATCATTAAAAGGCAATGTGCTGTACAAAAAAACAGATTTTCTTTTTCGACAAGGCTGCTAACCTAAGAATTACAAGAGAATTTTGTAGATATTGTATGTGACCTTTTGCAAAGCATTTTTTTAAAAAAAAGTTTTGAGGCAATCAGTCTTTGCGGACAAGATGGAAATGTATGGACTGGATAATACTTGATTAGGCAAAGTAAAAACTAGTTGAATGACTAGAATCAAAGAGTCATGACTAAAACAGTTTAGAGTGATATCTCCACCAGAATGTTCCTAGGGTTCTCTCTTTGGTCTTGCGCACTTTGATCTTTTTGTTCATGATTTGGATGAAGATATGGCTGGCATTCTTATAAAATATATAGATTCTTGTTCAGGTATGTTGTGAATGAGGAGGCCTTTGAGATCCTTTCAACTCTCTGATTCTGACACTAAGCTACAGTAAAGTTTCTTAAAGATTCATTCCTTAAATTTTTTCCTTGAAAATGATTTCCTTGAGTCTTGTTGTCATTTTTTAAATTACCTAAAGCCTCTTAAATGGTTTTACTAACTTGATGGAGACTTAAAAACTTTCTTTACCTTTGTTCTAGTTCCACTGTAATGTTTTCTTTTTACTGCTAAGAACATAGAAGTTGAAATTTGATATAAGAATATTGTCATAGAATACATTTTGAATATTGGAAAGATTGAAAAAAATCAACCTCACTAGATTCCAGTGCAGACAGGATAAAAAAATAACAGTGATAGTAGACAATTTTTTTAGAGGAATTTTGAATGCTTGATACCTTTTAAAACAATCTTGAAGAAGAATCCAAAATATCTATAATCCTGGAATAATTTTCATTATTCTGAAGAATTTTTGCCCCTACAATATGTAGCTTAAAGGAAGAGAGGAATAATACAAACATTCTCCAAAATTTCCCTTTGGACTATTTCATAGGACTGTTCTTGTAGCTGGTTTACCTTTCTGATTACATCTTTCAAAGGTTATTATAAAACTAGTTTGTAACCCCTGAGTAAAGCTCAGATGAAGTTGAGAAGGCAGCTCATGAATGTGGAAGGTAGCAGGAGTTAGCCATAAAGGATTATTTTTTTTCAATGGAGTATCATGGAGTGATATAATTATTGATTGTTAGGATTGTAAAGGCTCTAAAAATCCATGTAGTCTAATTCCTTTGCATATGAGGAAAATTAGGCTAAATACAATTATGTACCCCAGTCATTCAGATATTAAATGTCAGAGCTGGATTATGAACCTAAGACTCAACTCCAAGTTGAACACTCTTTCTACTCAGTGGAAAATACATCACCCACAGATTAGAGCAGATTCCAAATGACTTCTTTATTTTAGTTATTATACCTAGTACCTGTGTAATCCTACTCTTCCCTATACTTATAGACTAGAAGACTCACAATACCATGTATTAAATGTTTTTAAGTGATCTAAAATAATGATTGCAAACCAGATGGTAATGCATCTTTTTAAAATGTTATTTTTACTAATAAATCCATATTCATTTCTGATGTTGACCAATCTGAGCATGTCAAAGGATTTGGTGGTGAGAACTTTCTTTTTCAGATCTTAACTGGTTGTGGTTGCTGAGAAGGAAGAGACATGGGAGGAGATGGGGCATATCCACACAAGTAGTTTCCTTGAACAGTAGGGCAGGAAGCAAGGCCAGTGGGAAAGGGTATGATGGTATTCCTGAGGATCTTGTGCACAGGGTCCTGGGGCTGTCTCTATCAAGGTCTTAGAGGAGGTGATGGTGGTAATTTGAGTTGCCTGGTATGAATTTCTTGGTTTGAGGTGTCTTTCCCTGAGGGTACTTTGCTGCTTCAAATAGGCTTGCTTACTTGCCTTCTGGGTAGCAACTGATTGATTTGGCTGATCCATTCTCTTTTGGGGTTGCTCTCCTGAATGATGGCCATGGGGACCAGATGAGAAGGAGAGATCTCAGGGATATTGTTATTTCCAGGGCTCTTGTACCCAATGATGATGGGTAAGAAGAAGTGGAAGATTTGAATATGAGAACCTAATCTTTATTCATGGAACTACTGTGTTTTGGCTTGATTGCAAATATAAAAACAAATAGGTTGCCTGGTGTTAGAAGGAGCCATAGCCAGGTTGGCTAAATTAAGTCTTTAAGGTATTTAGATTTATTCCATTCCTCCTTTGGTTACAGATACACACAGCATTTATGTTGTGCTTGTTAGTAAATGCCATTAAATACACTAAGAAATAAAAGGCAGACAGAACTTTTGCGTGGAGAGGGAAACTATGAGCCAAGGCTGATATAAATTCATCCACACCAAATCTTAGATTAATAGAATGAGTGCTGCCACCAATAAAAAGGGGTAGAGATACTGAAATCCATAGCAATCTTGGCATTGTCCCCATTGTGCCTTCTAGTGTTGGGGTAGAGCACATATCTGCTGGGGTAAAGTTTGATTAATAGCACTTGGTTCTTTCAGGGTTCAGCACTTGGTCAGTAGCATACCCTAGGCCAAGGTCAGTTATACTATTTGGGGGAAGGCTTGAGTCAAGGCAATAAGATAAATATTTGACTTTTTTTTTCATTTTTCAATTGTTTGTTGTAATATTATAACAACATAGCCAAAGGGTGAGGCACTAACCTGAAACTTTAGAATTCTAGTCCTTATGGTCTTCTACAAATACCATATACACTACAAGAAAATAGGCCAGTTTCAGTGAATTGCTTCTATTACTGTTTGACAATAAAACACAGGCAAGTATGCTTTCAAATTCTCTTGGAAACTCAGATCCTATTCTGGTGCCAACATTCTGCTTTTCCATTTGCTATCAATATTCTTTCTTATCTGACATCTTACTAAATCTAAAACATGTAGGCAAAACAAAAACATACAGTTTACTTAACAAGCTCTGGAGGCAACATTGAAATTGTCTAATCAGAGACTATTATCATTAAAATAATTCTATTTTCTGAGGCAACAATTGCACTTTAAGTTAGAAGAAACATCATGGTTCATTTACTTAGGATTTATAATCCAAGGACACTTCTGGTATGTATGATGCCACATGTGAAAAATGCATACTGCTTAATGGCCATTGGCCTCAATGAATTCATCTTAAAATGCATATTGGCCTGGAGGCAGCTAGGTGACTAAATGGATAGAGTGCTGGGCCTGGAGTAAGGAAGACCTGGAGTTAAAATCCAGCCTCAGACACTAACTAGCTATGTGATTTTGGCAAGTCACTTAAACACTGTCTGCCTAATCCACTGTAGAAGTAAATAGCAAACCACTCCAGTATCTTTGCCGAGAAAACCCCATATGGGTCACAAAGAGTTGGGCATGAGTGAATGACTGAACAATAAAATATCGGCCTAGTTGATCTTGAATTCACTTCTAGTTCTAAAATCCTAGGCTGCATGTATGCACCATCTTTTAGTGTCTAATAAATGCTTTAGTGTTTAGATATCATTGAAGAACTGAATAGGAAAAATCAATTCCAGGTGTGATTACAAAAGGAGAAGATGGTTATTTTATGAACCAGATAAAGTGGATTTTTTTTACACTTTTACAGAAGCCAGATGGGAAAAGTTAATAAGGTGATTTAATAAGGATCTTTTTGGGAATTCAAAGAAATGCTGAGAAGGTTAGCATTGAAAGAGAGATGAATTCAGTTATTTTATTGGAAAATTCAGGCAAATCTAATGAAATAATTTGATAGGACATCATGACTAACAAAAGCAGAAGAACATTTCCTACAAAAGTTCTTAAGTGGAAGTCTGTGAGTTTTTGTTTCTGTTTTTTGTTTTTTTTTTTTACAAAATTTGATGCCAGTATTTCAATGAATAATTTCCTTTATAATCTTATATATTTTATTTTATGCATTTAAAAATATTCTGAAAAAGTATCCATAGGCTTTACCAGATTATCAAAGGGGTCCATTGCACACACATATACACATATATACACACAAAATATCAAGAACCCTTAATTAAATGAAAAAAATGCATAGCAGGTTGAAGGCACAGATTGTGTTCATTAATTCCAAATCCTGTACCTCCCTCTTTTCCCTCTTCCCTCCCAGTATTTAGCAAAGTATTCTAACACTAAATGTCTCAACAGATTAGGCTTAGGGTATGACAGAGAAGATTGAAAGAACCAAGTTTGTAATAACTGTGCCCTTAGAAGGTTAGTTATGAAACAAATGAGTAGCTTGTGCATATGTCCCCACTTAGAGAGAGAAAACTCTTAACAGTGGGCTGTTGGGTTCTAATGAAGCCCTGTCCTAGGAAAAGTTAATATCTCCTGTGTAGCTCCCAGAATTGGCCTACACCTTCCTGTCATCAACAAAGGAACAGAAGAAAACACACTAGACAGGGTCAGTCACAGGTGTTATTAGAAATACAGATTTTTTTTAAACAGAATAAAATAACATGCCTAGAATTAGGTGCCAGTTACATATAGCTGAAGTAAGGTAGGCTAAGGGGTAAGAACCACCAATTCCTCCATATTTTCTGAAACATATCTATTACTGCTGTTGCTGTTTTCCCCACCAGCCACCAGAGCAGACACTGATGTTTAAAAACAGGCAAACAAAACAAATAACAATTAATTAGAACCCCAACTTGCCTTATTTCTAGTGGCTTGACACTTTAGCACTCACTTTTCCAGTCTCTCCAGAGGCAAGAGTTGAAGAGGGTGACTGCTGATAGTCTCACTAAGGTAGCAGTACTTCTCCATTTGGTTGGGAGGAAGTATGACTATTTCTGTTGTCTCGATGTGTTCTCTCTCCTCTTCTTTGTCATGAGCTCTACTTTCAGTTTTGACCCAGTCCCAAACTATACAATATTAACTAGTTTTAGGAGATGAGGGAAAAAAATTCCGAATCTCAGAAGTCTTTGCAGGCATTTCCTTCTTCTCTTCTCTGGGTGGTGGGGTATATGTGCTACAGTGCTTATTAGGCACATAGTAGGCACTGGATAAATATTTGATGAATTGAATCAAGAAATATAAAAAATAAAAGCAACATTGAATGACTGCTCTTATATTTTGAGAATGGAATAACAATTTCTGATTTTATGAATATAAAACAAGTAAACATTCAAAAGAAAATATTAACTTGTATCCTATTTTATTTTTTTTTCCACCTCCCACATCTTCTTTCAATGAGAAAATTATTTGGGTGGTGCTTATAGCTATTGGTCCAGCTATTGCTGATTTGGCTATCTTTTGGCTCTTTGAACCTATCCCAACAACCAAGATCATGTCTTGTTCATGGCACCAAATGAAAATAATCATGAGATTTGGACCAAATACATATTCCATCGCTAATTTTCTTTGAGGCAGCTAGGTGGCATAGTGGATAGCTGGCTGGGCCTTGAGTCAGGAAGACCTGAGTTCATATTTGACCTCAAACACCTAGACTTACTGTGTGAATCTGGGCAAGTCATTTAAACTTGGTTTGCCTCAGTTTGCTCAATTATAAAATGGGGCTAAGAATAGTATCTACCTCTTTTGGATGGTTGTAAAGATAAAATGAGAAATATTTATGTCACTTAACACAATGTCTGGAATATAACAGTTACTATGTAAATGCTAGTTATAATTATTGGCTACTTTTGAGGAAATCTTTTTATTTTTATGGATGAAACAAATATTTTCAAGAGAATGCTGGAAGATGTTATAGATCATATTGCAAGGTAAACTAAATAGAAAATGCATGAGAAACTGGGCTTGTTAAGTAGAATCTTGAGTTGCCTTGTCTTCTACTCTTAAAAAGAGCTCAAAGATTTTAATTTTAGCAAATTAAACTAGTGTATGTCTTGGTTCCTTTAGAGCTAAGTAAGGAACCATCTATTGGATTTTTGTTTGTAGAATTTCACTTCGTGTAAAAAACAAACAAAACATTTAAAGCAGTTTTAAGAACAGTAGTAGGGAAAAAGGCACTAGACTGGAAGTCAGAAGTCTTGGTCTCACCTCAGACATTGACTAGCTATGTTTCCTTGAAGAACAATGATAAACATTTATTGAGAGCTATGTGCAAAACTCTATGCCAGGATGAAAAAGACAAAAACAAAAGAGTTTCTGCATTTGAGGAACTACATTTTAAATGGGGAACATACCTACATAGAATCATACAAAACACTTACCAAAAATGGAGTAATGTGTGTGGCAGGGCATTGAGATATGGAAGAAGGTAGTGTTTGGGACAAATCTTTAAGAAAATGAGGAGTTCTAGGAGGTGGAGGAAGAAGATCATTACAGGAAGAGAGGATAGCTAGGAGGAGTTTAATCACTTGAATTCAAGTACTTCTTATTTCAGTATTTGTCCATAGGTTCCTGTGAATCCTTTGGATCTTATGAATATTCTATGGTGATTTAAATAATGAATATCCAACATCTGATACCCATACCCAAAGCTGAGTGCCTCTGCAGGAATTGGGGACCCTATTGCCCACATTTGTGAAAACTTATGAGCTCTACTCAATTTGCATCTCAAAAACTTCCTGAAAGTAAAAATCCAGGGTAGGGATAGTGTGGCAATGAGAAAAATGATCATTTTGGAGCCATGCTATCAAGATCATACCTGATATTTGCAAGAATGAGTAGCAGGGAAGGAGACAGAAGTGACACATGAAACTTTACTATCTTGACTCTCCTATCTCTCTCATTATTTTGCATTTGTCTACCTTGGACCTATGTCTGTGTCCAATGCTGTCTCCCAATATTCCCCTACACAAAATGTCTATTACAACCAGAATAACCTAATGCCTACACATCCCTACCTCAACCCCATCACCATAATAGATCTTATTAATCTCTACCTCTATCTTACTAGGAGTTCATTTACTCCCTAAATACCAGTATTCCCTAAAACTCAGCCTTTTATTTTTCTATCCTCTATTCTTTGGAGAACTCATATTTTCTCCTGATTTTAGCTAGTATCTATTATATATATCCATTATATATCTATTATATATACACATATGTATGTATGAACAAGTCTTAGATCTGTATCTCTAGCCCTAATTTCTCTCTGGAACTCTAATACCAAATTTATAAATGATGCTAGAATATTTAATTGTATATCCTCTAATTGAAACCCAAATTCATTAAAACTGAACCATTAGACCAATTTCCCTATTAAGTATCAATGCAAAAACTTTAAAAACTTTAAATACAACACTAACAAGTAGAATAGAGCAATAAATGACAAAAATTATACATTATGACCAGGTGGGATTTTTACCAGGAATGCAAGGCTGGCTCAGTATTAGGAAAACTGTCAGCATAATTGACCATATCAGAAATAAAACCAACATGAATTATATATCTATCTCAATAGATGCAGAAAAAGTCTTTGACAAAATACAACATCCATTCCTACTTAAAAACACTAGAAAGCATAGTAATAAATGGAACTTTTCTTAAAAAGATAAGTAGTATCTATCTAAAATCATCAGCAAGCACTATTTGTAATGGAGATAAGGTAGAAGCTTTTCCAATAAGATCGGGGTGAAGCAAGAATGCTTCACAACCATTATTCATTATTGTTCTAGAAATAATAGCTATAGCAATAAGAAAAGAAAAAGAAATTTAAAGAATTAGAATAGAGAATAAGGAAACAAAATGATCACTCTTTGAAGAAGATATGTTGGTATAC
This sequence comes from Vombatus ursinus, assembly GCF_900497805.2. Lineage (NCBI taxonomy): Eukaryota > Metazoa > Chordata > Mammalia > Diprotodontia > Vombatidae > Vombatus > Vombatus ursinus. The sequence goes on along the minus strand of NW_020954596.1, from coordinate 72,732,134 downwards.
TTAGAGATTCCTAGAAAATAAACTAAAATACTAGTTAAAATAATTAACAACTTACACAAAGTTGCATGATATAAAATAAGCCCACATAAATTATCAGCATTTCTATATAGTACCAATAAAGTCCAGCAGCAAGAGATAGAAATGTTACATTTAAAATAATTGCAGACAATGCAAAATACTTGGAAATCTAACTTTTGAGACAATCCTAGCCATTACATGAACATAAGTACAAAACACTTTACACACAAATAAAGTCAGATCTAAACAACTTGAAAAAATCAATTACTCATAGGTAGGCCAACCAATATTTTTAAAAAATGACAATTCTACTTAAATTAATTTACTTAGTCCATGCCATACCAATCAAATTACACAGAAAATTTATAGAGCTAGTAAAAATAATAACAAAATTCATCTAGAAGAACAAAAGGTCAAAAATATCAAGAGAATCAATGAAAAGAATGTGAGGAAAGGTGACTTAGTAGTACCAGACCTCAAACTGTATTACAAAGTGATAATTGTCAAAACAATATGGTACTAGCTAAGAAATAGAATGGCAGATCAGTGGAATAGATTAGATACACAGTAGTAAATGGCCATAATAATCTGGTGTTTGACAAACTTAAAGATCCATGATTTTAGGACAAAAAAAATCACAATTTGACAAAAACTGCCAGGAAAACTGGAAAGAAGTTTGGCAGAAAGTAGGTATAGATAAACATCTCACATCATATACCAAAATGAGTTCAAAATGGGTACATGATTTAAACAAATTAGGGGAGCATGGAATATTTTACCTCTAGCTTTATGGATAAGGGAAGGATTTATGACCAAACATGATATAGGGAGCATTACAGGATATAAAAAAGATAACATTGATTACATAAAATCAAAAAAATTTTTGCACAAACAGAACCAATGTAGCCAAGTAGAGAAGGGAAGGAGGAAATTGGGAAAACATTTATAACAAGTTTGTCTGATAAGGGCCTCATTTCTGAAATAAAGAACTGAGTCAAATTTATAAGAATAACAGTCATTTCCCAGTTGATGAGTGGTCAAACAATATCAACAGGCAGTTTTTGGAAGAAGAAATCAAAGCTATCTGTATATGAAAAAAGCAAGAGAGAATAATGTGATGAAATCCCAGAGAGGAAAGAGTCTTCTGGAAGAAAAAGTGATCAATAGTGTCAGGTGTGGCAGAAAGGTCAAGTAATATCTGCACTGAGAAAAGACCATCATATTTGGGAATTATGTGATGATTGGTAACTTTGAAAATAACAGTTTCAATTGACTAGTGAAGTCAAAAGTTATATTGTCAAGGGCAGAAGAGTGAGTGAGGTCAGAACAATGGAGGCATTAAGTAGAGATAGATTTTCATACTAGTTGGGCTAAGAAAAGTAAGAGAGATATAAGGTAATAATTTGAGGGGTCAAATGAAGGCCATTTAAAGATGGAAGAGACTTGAAGGCAGTAGTGGGGAAGGAAATAGTATTAGAGAAAAAGTCAAGATTGGAAAGGGAGATGACTGAAAGGATATTATGCTGAAGAAGATGAGAGGGATAGGACCAAAGGCATATGTTATGGAGTTGGCCTTGGCAATAAGAAGGGCCACTCCTTAACAGAAAGTAGGTAAAAGGAAGAGAGAGTAAAGATAATGTCGAGAGTTTTTGAAATGAAGAAAATGAGAGAAAGGATAGCTCATTGCAAATGGCCTCACTTTTCTCAGGCAAGGTTGTCAGCTGAGAGGAGGAGGAAAAAGAGGAGGAGGTATGGGATACTTGAAGAAAAACAGGTTTGGAATATTCTCTTGGAGAAGTGAGATATGGTATCAGGTAGGGAGAAATGAAAGGAGTGCTTTTTAGTGAGGTCCTAGGTGAAGTTGAGTAACTTGAATTTATAATGTCCTTATACACCGTGGTTATTTGATTTCCTTCAGCTCCATTCAGCAGCACATAAGTAAGAGAAAAGGAGGTATATGGTGAGAATAATAAAAGTCTAAAGTTTGTCATAGGCTTAGCAAAGAGATATTCAAGGAATGAAGGATTCAAGAGTTGATAACTTTGTATAGATGAATTGCTTATAGGACTAGATTGGGTAGGGAGGAAAGTAAAGTCAGAACATGGGTAATAGCTTGAGAAAGTATTAAGGATAAAGGGTTTGGAAGTCAAGATGATTCAGAATAGGTTTAGTGCAACAGTTTAGGTTTGCAGTGCAAACTCAGTGAGGTATAGGAAGAGATGGAATAATAAGGGGCTTTGGAACACATGTGTGTTATGGTGAGAAGAGTACCATCATTCCTGTGGTGACTGAGATTGATTAAAGGTACAGATAATTTGATAAAAGGAAATTGAGAAATTAGGAGTTTAGATGGTTTGAGGTAGGAAAGTATGTTGAGGTCATTGAATATAAGGGCAGGGGTTAGGAAGGAGAAGAAGATAGTGAGGGCAGATACCTGGCAATAGGTATACAATAGCCACCATAGTTCGAAAAGGATAGAACATTTTAATTCCATGAACTTCAAAGGAGGATAAGTTCCCAAACAGCAAGAGATGAGTTTGGAAGCAGAGAATAAGAAGGATTTCAATTCTTTCTCAAGTACCTTTGAGTTTGTAAAACTAGTGCTATTAGTAGAAACAGGCATTAGGAAGAGGGGAGAATTTAGGGGAAGCTATAAATTCATTTTGAACAAATGGAGTTTTGGATACTTCTAGAACATCAAGATAAAGATATTTAACTGGTAATTGATGACACAGGACTGGAGATCAATAGAGATCAATGCAGATGTATATATATATATGGGTCACATCCACATATAGATGAAAATTAAACTCATTGGGGGATAATGAAGTCATCAAGAGAGATCATAGATAGAGCTAAGAAGAATATCCAGGACAGAGACCCAGCAAGAAATTTCTTCATGTGGAAGAAATTGATAAAGATCCAACAAAGGAGTCCAAGAAAGAATAAGAAAATACACAACTAAGAAGAAAGTCTAGAAAAACCAATGTTATGCAAACTCAGTGAAGAGAAATTATCTAAGACGAGAGTCTGGTCAACAGCATCAAAAGCTTCAAAGTTATGAAGGATAAGGATTGATAAAAGAAATTACATTTTTCAGTAAAGATAAGATTGTAACTTTCTAGAAAGCACTAGCTTTTGAGTAGAAGGGGGTTAGAAGCTATAGCACAAGGGAATTAGAAATGGATAGGAGTTGTGAAAGTTAAGGTAATGAGCAAAACAAAATTTTAAGAAATTTGCTTGTGAAAAGGGGAAGGATATAATATTAGTTTGAGGGCATGTCACAGTGGATGATTATAGGCATCAGGAAAAGAGGCAGTACATATTGAAAATTAGAGTGGAGGGGAAAATGGATCAAAGGAACAGAAAATGGAGAATGCTTTGAGTGCATTTGAAGTATAAAATTGGAGAGAGAATGGGAGCTCACAATGGACATCCTTGACTTTCTTGGAAATGTAAGTGATAAGATCCTCTCCTGGGAGGAAATGGATGATGTATATGTCTTGAGAAGAGAAGAGAACTGACTTCACTCACACAATAGAAGGTCTAGAAAAGGAAAGAGTAAAAACATTGTTGTGCAGCAGTGAGAGCCCATTTGACTTTAGTGAATATCAAAATTTGCTGTTAACAGTAAAACTTTCTGACTTACTCCAGTGGCATTCAGTAGTTTGTGATTAGGAACTGAGGAATTGAATGCTGAGGGTTACATGAGGTTGGTGTTGGGAAGGGCATGACTGGAAAAAGGATGACAGAATAAGAGATTCCAGGGTACAATGTAATATAAAGTTGAGCTGATTAACTACAGAGTCAGGGTTAACATGAGAGAAAAATTAGTCCAGATAGCTAAGGTGATGGACTGGGAACACAGTGAGAAGGGTGGAGTAAATGGAATTATAATGAGTATGAAAATTAAGTTTAGGAAGAGTATGGTAGAAGTAGAAATGGAGAGGTAAGTGATTATGGTTTATGGAATTTCAAAATTCTACATCATGGCAAATCCAGTGACAGAAGTTGGAGTGGAAAGACTGTGTCAGTTTCTGAACTCCTTAAGAAAGGAGAGAGAATGACCTAGGGCCCAATCAACAACTGCAAACAGTTTTTTAATTAAGGCAATAACTTTTTGAATTGGGTATTCTTCAAGGAAGGAGAAAGTGCTGTGTGATGGTAGCAGAGTAGATCAGAGATCTGGAAATGGTAATGAGAAACAAGCATGCCACTTCCTCCTTCTGTGCGAGTGGGAATATGAGAGAATATGTTAGCTATATAGATAGTGATCAGGGAAACAGTGTTTTTTTTTCTCCTTTTTGATAAAGTCAAATTTCCATAAGTACAAGAAAATGGAAAGTTTGTGAACTGAAGAGGTATGATATAAAGGGTGTTTTCTTCTCCATGGTAATAGAACATTTCAGAGGGTCCAATAGAAGGGGAGGGCAGATGGATTAAACATACCAGAAAGGTGAGGCTGGAAGATGATGGGTATGAGAGAATGGGTAGTCATAGCAGTGAAATGTAAATTTTTACCTAAATAGCATTGGACTCTGAATCTTAGGAAGTCTGAGAGGAAGGTGAGAGTTTGTTGGTCATAGGTTGATTGGTTATATGTAACCAATGGGTTGGTCATAGTAGATTGTCAGATCTTCTCTGGTAGTAATTGTGGCTTCATAAGTGAAACTGGGGTGTTCATTTTCTCATATGAGGGACTAACTCTCTGGTCTTGTTCTGTGTCCAGTAGTCAGATGGCAATAGGCCTGGGGTCTGAGCCTGAGAGTTTATACAAGTCTGAGGCTTGGTTGATCCATCTCTTCTCCATGCCCTCTCTAACTTCTCCCTTAAGCAATACTCCTGCCCAAGGCACATACAAATTGATTTCATTATTCTTACTATGAAGTAGTGCTATGTTGATGCAGTGGCTCAGGGTTAGGGCTGGAGAACTGGACAGTGGCCAGAACAGTAAGAAAAAAAAGGTGTGGAAAATACACTATACAGACAAAAGGAACTCTAGCTGTTTAACTTGAGGAAGAGAAAAATGAAGTGGTGAAGATGTGATAAATATCTTCAAGCACAAACCTGACAAATAACAGGCACTTAATAAATAATGCTTATTGATTCACTAATTCAAGTATTTTAAGGGATCTCTTGCAGAAGACTTACCCTGTGTTAACTCCAAGGAATAGGACTCAGATGAATGGGTAGAAGTTACAGCAAGGCAGACTAATTTTCAAATGATTAAACTGGTCACACAAAAGAATGCCCTACTTCACAAGATAGTTTCTTTTTTTTTTTCATGTCCTAGAAAGTGTTCAAGAAGATGCTGGATTACTATTTGCTAGGGATGTCATAGAGATCATTCATACACTGGTGGGGTTCTTCTACTGGAAGTTCTCAAAGTTCTCTTCCATTTTTGCGATGCGTTTTTAATCTGTTTGCCATTGTAATACCTTCCCTGGACAGCAGAAGAAATGTCATGTCAACAAAGCAGCAGTTTTATATTAAGAGAAATGTTATAGCTGCCATTAAAGAAACTTTTCCATTTGACTTTCTGATGAAATGCTAATTGTTCACTATCAAGTTAAAGAGTTTAACCCTTTTCATAATTGTTCCTTTGCATATAACCACTGATTTTTGCTGCTGCACATAAATAAAGAGTGAAAAATATGAATGATGAGAACTGGGGAAATGTCCACAGTTTCAGAAAAGACTCTCACTATAAGATCTGACCACAGGCTACAGTTTACCATTATTGTGTTGTTCTCATAACTCATGTTATACTGTTTATAATAGCAATCATCTTTTCAAATTGGTCATTATCGAAGTTAATGACCTGTTCATTAGAACATCAACTTTGGCTTTGCTTCATGCTGTTAATTGACAAATCAGCATTATCTACTGGTAGCAATGAAATCCTATGTAGAAGACAGCTCTAGTAATTATTGTGCCATTAAAGTGAGATCTCTGCATATTTGGGGGGATCATCAAGTTTTCACTGGGTTATCATGCACAGGACTTTTTGAGTCATTAAGCAGCACTGGCAGGTCTAACTAGTGAAATCCAAACAAAAATTCAGACAGAGGTATCAGCTGAATAATTAAACTGACCATCACCACTGTAACTGGGAAGGCTTATTTTGCACAATATCATATTGCCTAATCAGCATACACATTCAACACACAATATGTGTTGTATACAATTTTCACCTGTAATGTTGTGTCAGCTTGATTGCACTATCATAACATTAATTAAATATAAATGGATATAGCATTTTTATTAAATCATTATTAAACTATTATTAAAGAATTATAGAATGTTATTCAATAGGAAAATAGATGAGATCATTTCCAGAATGGTTTTGTTTCAAATTGTACTTAAGAATAGTCTTGAGTGCTGGAAACAGGAGGCAACTCTCCTCTTTGTCCCTCTCTTTCTTGAATAACATGGTCTTTTATTCTGATAACCTGGGACACAGCTTGAAATTTTAGAATTATAGCTCAATAGTAGTAAGATTTTACTGCAATAACAACTTTCTCTTGGGAGAAATAATGCAAGATTTAGGTTAGAGCCACAGTTCTACCTCTTTAATAATTATGTGACATTGTGAAAGTTATATAACCTCTTGAAGTGTGCCTGTACTTATTTGAAAAATGAAGAAGTAATAGTAAGATGGTCTCTGACATTCCATCTAGATGCAGATCTATGATATGATATGAGATATGATATAACCACCAAATTTATTTCTGTCTCTGGTCCTGTGATTAGATGAGGTTTTTTTTCATCTTTGAGATCCCTTCCTTTTCTAAATACTATGTTATATTAAGTGGGCTTAAGTGAGCTACTCTAGAAGTCCAATCAACATCTATGGGGAAAATGTATTCTTGAGTCCTACACAAGTTATTTACAAACAAAGTTTTGAAATGTAATACTCATATAATCTGGGTACTTTCTGTATTCAGTTTCTATAACTTAAGAGATTTTCACATGCAGCCAAATGGCCGAGATAGAAGGATGTATATAAATAACTGTTTGATAAAAGATATTACCAAGCTATTTGAACCACTACCACCACCTTGACCACTATCTCCTCTCAGACCCTCATAGAGACAGCTCAGGACTCAGAACCTGAGAGTTTTTAGAATAATATTGTTTCCAGACCAGTGCTCATTATCATCATCCTGAGAAGCAATCCCTTTGAGATGTAGCCTGGCAACTGCTCCTGCAGGTAATACAGCCACAGCTACTTTTATTGAAGATCCAGATAAGAAGGTTTTTGGCACAAAAGTCCTTGGTACTTTCAAATGTTTCAATATCAGAAACTGAAATGATTTCATTAGTGAAAATACCATTAAAGAAGACATATTGCCATCTGCTTTTCCACTGTACCCTAAAGACTGTGAAAACTTTCCACCTGATTTGCAGCTGAAACTTTCCATATGTGTTGTCTACCACTTTAGAATGTGAGCTCTTTGAAAGCAAGGACTATCTTACTTTTCTATTTGTATCTCCCATGGTTAATGCAACACTTTGCAAACAGTAAATACAAATGCTTTATTCATTAACACTCTGTGAAAGTAGGAGGTAATCTCAGAGAGGAAGCCACTAACATCTGGGGAGTTTGGATTGAGATTTGAAGAAAATCAGGGAAATTAAGGGATTGAGAATGAGATCATCAAGTAAGATTGTGTAGAGGGAGAAGAGGACAAAGGACATAATTTTAGTGTACGTGTTAGTTAGTGGACATAACATCATGAATAATCAGAAAACAAGACTGAGGAGTGTCAGACAGGTAGGGGTAGAACCAGAAAAAAGAAAACTGTCAGAGAAATTTAGAAAGGAGAAAGTATCCAAGATAATAGGTGAGGAGGGAGAGTATTCCAGGCAAGGTAAAAAGCAAATATAAATGTATGGTTGACACCAGGAGGGTGATGTCTTGACTTACCCACGAATTGAATTTAAATGAGGTAGAGCTGTGCAAAGTCATCAGCCCCACTCTCTCCTCCATAGTCATTGAAGTCTATTGGCAAGACAAAGGTCAAGAAGATGGTGATGGCCTTTCTAAATTAAGATTATTCTTGGGGTTCAGTTAATCTCTTTCCATGCCCATTCAATGTTATTGCCTATTCAATGGAAGTGATTTGGGTTTAAAGTCATAGTCAAGTAACTCTATTTAAAACACAACAGACCTTTTTCAAGCCTGTCTTTTCAGAGTAATATTTCAAGAAATTGAAAATGAAAACTGCATGGGAGAAAAAGTAGATTGTCCTAACTTTTTGAAAAGAACTAGAAAAATGCAAATTAGAACAATTCTAATTTATCAGCTCACACCTATCAGATTGGCTAATATGAAAAAAAAAAGAAAAAAATGATGGATGTTAGATGGGATGTGGGAAAACCATGGCACTAATGCACTGTTGGTGGAGTTGTGAAGTGATCCAACCATTCTGGAGAGCAATTTGGAACTATACCCAAAGGGCTATAAAACTGTGAATACCCTTTGATCCAGCAATACCACTGCTAGGTCTATATCCCAAATACAGCAACAAATGGGGAGAAGGACCTATTTCTACAAAAAATATTTATAGTAGCTCTTTCTGTGGTGGTTAAGAATAAGAAATCAAAGAGATGTTAATCAATTGAGGAATGGATAAACAATCTGTGATACATGATTATAATAGAATATTATTATACCATGAGAAATGACGAACAAGATGAAAAAAACCTGGAAAGACTTACATGAACTGATGCAAAGTGAAGTGAACAGAACCAGGAAAATGTTGTACATAGAAATAGCAATATTGTTCAACAAGGAACTGTGAATGTCTCAGCTATTCTCTGCAATACAATGATCCAAGACAATCCCAAAGGACTAATGATGAAACATACTGTCTGCCTCCAGAGGAAGAACTGATGTTTGAATACAGACTGAAGCATGCTATTTTCACTTTCTTTCAGTCTTTTTCTTTTATCCTAGTCTTCTTGTACAAAATGATAATATGGAAATGTTTTACATGATTTCTCATATGTAACATATATATGATTGCTTATTATCTGGGGGGAGGAGAGAGAAGGGAAGGATAGAATTTGGAGCTCAAAACTTTCCCCCCCACTTAATAGTATTCCAATTACATGTAAAGATAGTTTTCAACATTCACTTTTACAAGATTTTGAGTTCCAGTTTTTTCTCCCTCTCTCCCTCCCTTACCTCCCAAGATGACCAGAAATCTGATATAGGCTATACATGTACAATCATATTAAACACATTTCCACATTAGTCATGTTGTGAAAGAAGAATTAGAACAAAAGGGAAAAACCATGAGAAAGAAAAAAAGAGAGAAAATAGTATGCTTAGATTTGCATTAGGACTCGATAGTTCTCTCTCTAGATGTGGATAGCACTTTTCATCCTGTCTTTTGGAATTGTCTTAGATGCTTGTATTGCAGAGAAGAGCTAAGACTATCAAAGTTGATCATCACACAATATTACTGTTACTGTGTACAATGTTCTCCTAGTTCTGCTTACTTCACTCAGCATCAGTGCATGTAAGTCTTTACAGTTTTTTCTGAAATCTACCTGCTCATCATTTCTTACCGCACAATAGTATTCCATTACATTCGCATACAACAACTTGTTCAGCCGTTCCCCAACTGATGGGCATCCCCTCAATTTCCAATTCTTTGCCACCACAAAAAGAACAGCTATAAGTATTTTTGTACATGTGGTTCCTTTTCCCTTTTTTATGATCTCTTTGGGATATAGACCCAGTAGTGGTATTGCTGGATCAAAGCATATGCACAGTTTTATATCCCTTTGGGCATAGTGGAACTCAAAATTTGAAAAATGTTAAAAATTATTTTCACATGCAATTGGGGGAAATTATATCTATCTATCTAACTATATATAGTTATATATATAATTTTATATATAGTTATATATTTCATATGTAGCTATATATCCATATATAATTTCACATCTACATATCTATATGTCTATATCTATCTACCTATATCTATCTATCTATCTATCTATCTATCTATCTATCTATCTATCTAT
>NW_020954596.1:72544307-72722065 GCF_900497805.2 Vombatus ursinus | reverse complement strand
TATCTATCTATCTATCTATCTATCTATCTATCTATCTATCTATCTATCTACCTATATGAAAAGAAGCACCTAACACAATAGCACATGAGAGGTATTTAATAAGAGATTGTTGAATAAGATTTATTTTTGAATTAGATTTACTATGTCCTTAATAAACATTTATCGAATGGACAATTTTTAAGCTTTCTGTTACCATAATAAAATACCAAAACATTCCTAGTTTTTGCTTGACAGAGTAAGATTCAGAGTAAAAATAGGCACTCTTTTTTTAAAAAATCCACTTCTTCAAGAATTAACAATGTTCATTGGTATCTGCAGTTTGTAGAATTCCAGAGTGATTAAAAATAATATGTGCAATTGGGTAGTTTGGAAAGCTTTTGGAAAAACCATTTGGCTTAAAGTTTGGCTGAAGTAACCCTGAAATGAAACTTCAGGAGTTAATCAAACTCCAAAAGGAGAGTACACTTTCCCACTCTCTACGGATCCACTTTTGTGTTCTTTGTATTGGAGGATTAGTTCTGATCTTCTGGGACAGTGAAGCCTAGTGACCTTTGTTTCCTCCAGAAATCCAGGCTGATCACTCACTAAAATTAAAATACAGTTGTTCTTTTAAGAAATGAGCTGCAGAAATTCTGAAAAAGATTACTGCCTTGACCTCATTAAGCTTATAAGGGCATTTGTGACTTTTCTCCAAATTCTGGAAATAAACACTCCAGGTAGAAGGTTAATGACATATTTAAGATCCGTGGGATACTGGATGGTATATCACAGAAAGGCATTTCAAGCTGGCAAACGTCCTTTAACTTCCCGTGTATAGCATAAATAGAGCAGTGTTCCTGCAAAATGAATATATTTCAAGTACTGGCTAACTGCATGCAGTAAATTAGGTAATCAAATGACAATTGTTCTGCCAAAGAATAGCAAAGCCTAAGTGTTGTCAAACCATTTTAACAACAATTGTGTGCACTCTTTTGTGCTTCCAACAATAGCTCTGACAATCTGGATCCTACTGTAGCATGGTCAACACAGTAGAGATGAGCACTATGACAAATTTATGAAGTGATGAGTCACTTTCTGGTAGTTGGGGAGTGAGAAAAATGAATGCATTCAGTTAATGAGCAAAACCAACCATCTTTTTAGCATTATTATCACTCCATTATATACTGTCATAGACATGCAACAATATCACTAATTGGCTTTCCCTTCAATAGCTATGTCCTATATACTGGTAGAACTGGGAAGCTAAGGATGACTATAGTTAAAAGAGAAAAACTTATCTGAAATGTTAACTCTGACTGAGAATGATCTATCCTTTTTCCTCCCCTGTTGGCAGAAAAGTTCAGTGGCTTTTGATACATGTGAAATTTCAGCAACTTTTTTTTTGTTTTGTTTTTAGGTAGACAAGCTTGGGCTGAGCAATTTCTGTACAAAATACTACTCTAAGCACTAGGGGAGAGGCAAAACATGATGATTACTGTTGAGAAGATTAAAATCTTTTTTATTTTAAAGTTGATTTTTTCTTTTTATTTAGTATTTTATTTTTCTCCAGTTGCATGTAAAACATTTTTAACATTCATTTTTAAACTTTGAATTTCAAATTCTTTCCCTTCCTTCCTCCCATTCCTCCCTCATTGAGAAGGCATACAATTAAATGTAAGCTGTACTGTGTAGCCATGCAAAACATTTCCATAATAGTCATGTTGTGAAAGAAAACATAGACCAAAAAAAAAAAAAACTCAAGAAAAATAAAAAGAGTAAAAACAAAAAAAATATATATATACTCCAGTCTGAATTCAGACACCATCAGTTCTTTGTCTGGGAATGGATAGGATTGTTGTATTGCTGAGAACAACTAAGTCATTCACAGCTGATCATTGTACAATATTGCTGTTATTCTGTACACAGTACATTTTGGTTTGCATCAGTTCATATAAGTCTTTCCAGGTTTCTCTGAGAGCATCCTGTTAATCGTTTCTTATAGTACAATAGTGTTTCATCATAATCACATATGACAATTTGTTCAGCATCCCATCAATTTCTAATTTTTTGCACCCAGAAAAGAGCTGCTATAAGTATTTTTGTACAGAGAACATTACAATCTTATTGGGTACACTAGTCAATAATATTTAAAAAGAGGAAACATGGTGCATTAAAAAGAACACTAGAAAAGCAAAAGAAGCCTTAGGTTCAAACCTGAACTCTGTCATGACCTATATAACCTTACACAAGTCAACTAACCTCCCTGAGCCCCCATTTCCCCCTCTAGAAAATATAGAGATTTGATCAAATAAAGTGATAGGTCATTCTAAATCTATAACCCTATGAATTACTGGCAATAAATATATACTTCGTGCCAAATGAGGAGTCCTTTGGGTTTATAAAATACTGGATTATTATGGTCAATTACTACTGTGTATTGTTTACCTTATCTATTCCACTGATCCACCACTCTATTCTTACCCAGTACCAGATTGTTTTGATGATTACCACTTTGTAATATAGTTTGAAATCTAAAACTGCTAGGCCTACTTCCTTAACTTTTTAAAACTGAATCCCTAGATATTCTTGATCTTTTGTTCTTACAGAAGAATTTTGTTTTTATTTCCTATAGCTTGACATCAAGTTGATCATATGGTAAGCTAAATTTTGGCATACACAGATTCCTAATATTGCATTTTTCACTTTCTAGTAATACTATGGCTACATTACAATAAATTTCTAAATAAGCTTTTAAAAAGGCTTATTTCCCAAATCATTTTTATTAGCAATTATTAATTCTCAGTTTCTAATGTTGTATGGTTATTCTGTTTCTCACTTGCTTGGGGAAATTTAGTCATGCACTTTTAAGCTATATGTGCAAGTATTAACAAAATTCCTCCCTATCATTCCCTTCTTTAGACTTGGTTTCATTTCTTGTTTGTACTTATTTGATTAAATATAAATCATATGCTTCATGAACAAAATGGATTTCATTTATGTACTTAACTGGTATGGTTCAATGAAATGAGCTATTCTTCCCTTGTGGAGCTTTGCTTTTGTTGAAGCTGTTTTGGCTATACAGACGTACCCCACTATAGCTAACAGGCTGAAAAAAAAGCCCTCCAGAGCTAAATTGGATTTGAATAAAAATGTTCTCAAGTACATAGTACTAGACAAAGTGAGGAAGACAAACAAATTCATCTTATATCTTGTGATTCAAATAAAAGCCATATTTCCTGTCCTCTAGGAGTTTTGTTGAGGGAAATTAAGCATATGTGAGAAAAGTTAACTAACAATATATGATTTTTCTCATTTAGGCTAATTTCTAAATGAATAATGAGGAAAGCTTGTATTGTAGGAACTACAAGGAAGGAAATGTCACAATAATAGTCATAAAGAGTAACTGAGATGCTAAGATTCATTTCTGTGGCAGAACTGAGACTAACCTTTGATTTCAGTGATACAGAGAAATTCTATATGAATAAACTCTCTACTAATTCAGGTTGGCCTTTTTATGCAATTTGTCTTAGAGAGGTGCCTAGAACAAGCTTAAACACTTGCTTGTGTACATATTGTTAGTATGTATCACATGTGAGACTTGAACTAGTTTTCTTAGCCCTGAGACAACCTTTCTCTCCACTAGACCACATTTGCTCCCTGTGATAGAAAGTTAAAACAAGCTATGAGGTAATGCATCTAATGGGTGCTTAATAAATACTATTAAAGGTAGTGATGCCTGAAAGAATCCATTATTTCAAAGAAAGTGATTAAGGAGAGAAGAAAACAGGTTTTACAAAATAATCTTTTGAGGCTGAAACTTAGTGATTCTAAGTACAGAATGAAATTTTGATAAAATTCTTTCCTCCCAAATAGTAACACAAAATGGTTAATCTTGAAGTTACTGTGTGTCATTTATTAATATACACATGTGTATATACACTCATATGTATATACACATGTGCATATGTACATACATGCATGTATATATATTATGTGTGTGTGTGTGTATAACTGTGATGTAGTGTCTTTTGCTCCACAGCTGCTCCTACCATTTGCTACTCCGAGTCAGGACCTTTAGCATAGGTAATAAGAGAGAAGGTGGTGACAGGAAGTTATGAAAGTCAAAGCTGTGACTTAAAAGTGCATGCTCAGGGTTGGAGAGATGGAAGCCAGGTAGCTTCCACTGGTAGCAGTATACTTTGTCAGGGCAGATTGCTAAACTCACTCACCCTAAATAGTAATGTGCTAGCCAAGGTTCCTTCTAGTGAAGAGACAACTGATATCAAGGAGAAGATGAATCTTGGGAGTTCAAGTTCATACTGGATCCTGTATTCCTCACTGCAGGCTGAGATGAGAATCCAACTACTGAGTTTTTGTATCTATGTCTGATTACCAAACCTAATGGAATTGTGAGCTGAACCTCCAAAGTTGTCTGTACTCCTTTGGCCCTTCACAGCGCCATAGTTATGGGGCTCTAGACAAGCAATACATAATAATTAGAATACAGTGTCCAATGAAATAATAAAAATTCTATTGAGTTGCTATAAGCTTACTACTCTCCCAGGTCTTAGAAGTTCACCAAACATAAAATTGAGCCAAACACAATTCTAAGAAATGTACATTTTGAGTTTTCATGGATTCTATGTTGAGCAAAAATAATAGTATGCATCAAGGCACCCTGAGGGACAGACAGGAAGTGGCATGTAGTAGGCAAGTTAAATCATTATCAGTACCTAGACTACCATCCGTGTTCAGACCCTGATGGAAACAGGAGACAATTCAGGGTCCTGAATCCAAGAGCTATTGGAATTACAGTTTTACCCTTGTCCCTCCAAACACTTCCCCTAGCCCTCCTTCTTTTGGAGGAGGATCTTCCCCACAACTACCAACATCAACAAATGACTGCCACTTATAAGGAGCTAAACTCAAGAACCCTGGAAATTCTTGTGCCTTTAAAACCATTGGTCCTGCATCTAGCTTAGGCCCCACAGTTATACTGATATCAAGCTATCCCTAGGGAGATACATCATGGCAAATACTTTTACAGGTGAGGCAAACTTACCTCCTCGGTAACCACAGCTATTGAAGACTTAGAAAATAAAACCAATGTCCTTGGCACTATTGAATGTTTCAAAATAAGAACCATATTTGTTTGTCAAGGGAAATGACATTAAAGAAGATATCTTATCATCTACTTTTCCTTGAACCCTAAGGACCATGAGACCTTTCCATTTGACTTGCAGCTGAAACCTCATAAATGTTGTAGCTCATTAGAATGTTAGCTCTATGAGAACAGGAATTATCTCTGCTTTTCTATTTGTATTTCCATTGCTTAGCACAGCGTTTCACACATAGTAAGTACTTAAAATGTATTTTTTTCCTTTTCTGCCTCCCTCCCTCGATCCTTCCCCTCTTGCTTCATTTCTTTCTTCCCTGTTCCCTTCTTTCCTTCCCTGAGCAAGTAAGTTTGATTGCTTTTGTGGAGAATTGACTCAATAATGTCAAGGTCATGTAACCAGAGCTCATGAAAATGTAGCAGTGTCAAATATAGAGGCAAAGTTTTCAAGTTAGTAGAGTCTAAAGAGCTAAATTTTGATTGGATAAATCCACAGACCCCTCAATAACTAGTTGGCCCTACATCAGAGAGAGAAAAGGTAAGGGGTGACAAATAGCTGACTCTCTGAGAACCATAGTGAGTAAGATTTATATCTTGAATTTTTTCATAGTAGAGTAAACACACTCCAAAGGATGAGCATCCTCAGGACCTAGTAAAAGTCTTTGTGCTCCTGTTTTAATGTAGGGGTTAAGTGTAGTGTAGAAACATCAGACCTTAGTCCCAAGGGATGGAAAAGGCATTTTGGGTTTGGTTTGCAACTAATAGTTATGCTGTATATTGCCTCCTTTTTAAATTTTTCTTAAGAATAGAGAACTTTCTAAATTAGAAGACCACCAAATAAGATGCTTTTCACACCTATGACTAGGGGAGAATTCATAATTCAACAAACAATAAAAGCAATTACAAAAGATAATAAAAGATATTTTTGTTTACATGAAATAGAAAAGCTTTTGCATTAACAAAGGCAGTACAACTAATATCAAATAATAAAGCATTTAAAAAAAGCTGTTGCATCATGTATCCCTACACTAATGCAGACACAATTTCCAGGGCCATTCTTGAATAGGTAGGTAGTTAAATATATGAATGAACAGTTCTTGAAAGTAGAATTACAAACTATAAATAACCATGTGAAAGAGTGGTCCAAATCAATAATGATAACAGAAATACAAATTGAAACAATTTTGAGGTTTTACCTCATATTCAGAAAATTGACAAAGATGATAATGTTCAACACTGGAGTGGTTGTGGAAAGATAAGCACACTAATATATTATTGGTGCAGCTGTGAAGTGGTTCACCTATTCTGGAAAACAATTTGGAATTATGTTAATAAAGTGACTAAAATGTTACTCTTTGACCCAGAATTCCAATGCAGTACCCACATCCAAAGCTATTATAATATAGGAAGTAAATCTCCTCAAACTGAACTATTTATAGATAAACACTTCTTTTATATTTATAAAGAACTGGAAACCAAATGGTTGCCTATCCATTGGCGAATAGCTAAACAAATTGTGGTAATGAATATAATGAAATATTATTATACCATAAGGATAAATATGAAAAATAACAAAGAATATAAGAAATATTTGAATTGAAACAAAGGGCAATAACAAAGGGGAAATATGTGCAATTATTGCAACAACAACAAATGAAACCATGCTGTATAATCATACTGATCAATCTGGATCGCAAAGAAGGTATGATATAAAATAACCTCCTTGCCTTCTGTGAAGAGCTGGGGGAGGCAGTGGGTGTGGAACAAAATATATAGCTTTGGACATCATTGGTTAATTTTACTGAACTGTTTTTATCTCTCCCTCTTTCTTTTCTTTTTCATTCATTACAGGGAGGAGGGTTGCAGTGGTAGAAGGGACATATATGGAAATGCAGGTCACTTAAAAACAAATTTTTATCAATAAAAGAGTTATAGTATAGAACTATTTTAAGTTAATTTTTAAAGGAGATATGATGCCATCTATGTGATTTAAAAACAATTATTAAGCATAAAATGACATAATAATGTGGAATATCTATCAGAAGGCTTGAGATACATCCTGGGATCTTGTCCAAAATCTCTAAGAGTCTCCTTACAAAAAGAATGTCAACTTCTAAATCCAATGGCTGAGTCTCAACTCTCACTCTCTTTGAACTCTGCAGCTTTTGGCTTTGTGGACTACATCGTCTTCATGTGGCTACTGTGCCATAGTTCTATCAAGGTTCTTCTCCTAGTTTTTTAATTATTCCTTCTATATCCCCTTCACTGGATCATTATCAATCTACTACCTCCAAAATTCAGTTGTTTCCCAAGTCTCTTTTTTTGCCCTTTTGTCTTTTCTCTCTCTACAGTGTTTCTTGTGATATATTCATAGGTTCAGTGATCATTTTTAGTAGAATCTTCACCTAGATGTGTCATTAGTCCCTCCAATTCTACATTTCTGAAAGAGAAATAATTATCTCTCATTTTCCTTAATTCCCAAACTCACTCCTCTATTAAACTTTCTATTTAGGGCAAAACCATCCTTACAGTTACCCACATTCACAACCTTCAAGAATTCCTTGATTTTGCTGTCCATTACCCCTGTATCCAATCATATGACAAGTCTTCTTAATGTTTCCTTTAGGACATTTCTCATATTTCTCTGTCTGTCTCTCTCTGTCTCTGTCTCTGTCTCTCTGTCTCTCTCTCTCTCTCCCCTCACATGAATACCATCATCTTCATCACTTCTCACTAGATTATTTAAATAACTCCCTATTTGTACTTGCTGATTACAGTCTCCCCTCTCCAATACGTCCTTTGTGCAGCTGTAAAAATTATATTCTCCAGGGACTCTCTATTTCCTTTACAATAAAATACAAACTCCTTAGCCTAGCATTTTAAGTCTTCTACCATCTGGCTCTGCCTTAATTTTCTAGGCTTATTTCATATCAACCTCTTTCACCCAGGTTTTATGCCAGTCAAAATGGCCTATTAGCTGTTTGGTGAACTTGATATACCATCTTCCATCTCTAGAATGTCTCTAATGCCCAGAATAAAATCCATCCTCACTTCTGCATCTTGGAATCCTTAGCTTCCTAAACTCTCACATACCTTATAGATACCCTTTCCTATTTTCCCAACTGTAACTACCATTGCACTCCTCAAATTATCCTTGTGTGTGTGTTTATGTGTGTATATATACATATACATATAATAAATACATACACATATATGCTTGCATATACATGTATATGTAGCTAGATAGATATCTATCTATCAATGGATAATTTTTTATGTATTACCTGTATGTAATTCATCTGTCTGGTAATTTAGATCCCTGATCGACTGATCACGGCTCTGGTTCAGTTGACAAGATATTCAGAGGATAAGTCTTTCAAGTAGAAAATGTTAGCCTTAGGTTTTTTTTATTTTTTAAAAGTTTATTTTATTTTCAATTTATGGAATAAAACAAGCATTTGCATGACACAGTATGATAAAAAAAAAGATAATTCAGTCAATTCATATTATTCCCTAGCATTCACTCTCCATATCTAGATAGATAGATATATCTATATGTTGTGGTTTCATGATGTGTTGTGGTGGAACTGTCTCTGAGAATTCACAGTCAGACCACCTCTAATCCAAGTATAGGCATTTATTGAGATTGATGCCTCTCATGAAGTGGGCTAAGTTCCAAGAGGAACCAGCAACTTTAGTGAAAGAAAGACGGATATTTATAGGATAAATTTGCAATTACATAATAGAAATTACGAATATTAAAAAGGCAAGAGGGGTTTGTTAAGAGATTATGTAATAGGAGAGGGGTCCCAGCCACAGTGAAATTGTGCATGTGATTACCCATAATGCATACAGAAAATCCCATTTGGGTGGGTATGTATATATGATAATGATATTATAATAAGCCTCTCTATGTCATAAGTTCACCTAAAAGACAGTAGCTATTGCTATTACTGTGCAGGGGCCTTCATAGGGAAAATCCCTTCTATTCTTTTGGGGTCCATGACCTGCTTGGACATCCTGGTGGTGCTGTTTTCTGATTGGTTGAGTATTGTGGTCCTGTTTGAGGCTAGATGGATATGGCTGTGGTTGACATGGACACACCTGCTGTTTCTGTGGGAAAAGTGAGGAATGAACGCACCTGTTCTAGTAAGCAGTGAGGCATATATGAAGAAGTTAGGATATTGAGTCAGGGGAGTGGCAATGGCTAGGTAGGGGCAGTGGATCTGCTGTTCACTGGGGCCTATAAGGAAATTAGAAGATTGGGACTGGGGACAGCTTTATTAGGATTCCATCATATAGATAGATAGAGATATATTTGATGCTGCAATAAAATATAATTGTGCTGAGAAATGTTTCCTTTCTGTCACTTGATCTCAATGTCTAGCACAATGTCTTACATAAAATAAGGATTAAATGAATATTTTTTGAATGAATAACTCTTCCTGTAGGAAATACACCACAAAAACAAATTCTTGTGGGTTCCATATCAAACTATTAAACAATGGAGAGTGAAATATATTAATTTTGTCAAGACTGCTGAATGATTTTCATTAGATGCATTTTTCAGTTTTTCTGAAGTCTTGGTACAGGCTTGATTTTTATGGCTAGATAAATTTATGAATTAAAGAATTTTGCATAAATTTTGTACAATCTTCATATACTGGGTGAAGAGAAAAGAACGTATTTGATCAACATAACACCACAGAAATTGACAGTATTAAAAGTCTTTGTTTCTCTTTATTAGTAGAATGAAAAAAATACCTTAATCACATTTTCCCCCCTTCTTCTGCCATGACCCAAAGATAAACCACTGCTATAGAACAATATGAAATGCTGGTGTATCCTGAACATGTATTTGAATAATTCTGTTCTTTTAATGGTTTTGAGGATAACTGTTTAAATTAATTATGATTAAATTAATTATAGGTATAAAGCTGGAATTTCCTTGTAAATTATGGCTCCCTCTAGTAGTATATAGTAGTTAAGCACTAATGATTAAAGGTTTGAATGAGGGTTTCCACAATACACTATGTGGATTATTGAAATTCCACTTTCAAGGTATTAACTGTTGTTATTCTATAACAAGATGTTAGATTTCTCCAGTTTTGTTCCTGACTGACATGGGGGAAAAGCATTAAAGAGAACACCACCCTAAAATAAAATTGCAATGAGAGACATACATTTATCTCTATTAAAATCAAAGTTAATATTTCTCAGCCTTTTCATAAACTTTTCAGAGTGTACCTCAAAGTAGATGACACAGAAAAAAAGACTCTAACAGGGGTATATTGTACCACAGCAAGTTGTTTCAGAAAACATGTAATTGTATCTGTCTCTTCAGTCTGTTACAGAATATTTCACCATAAGCCTGGCATTATAATAATATTTGACACTTAAATAGTCCTTTACAATTGTAGATTATCATTTCATTTGATCTTTACAGCAATCCTATGAGACAGGCTGAGTAGGTATTACTATCCCTACTTTACAGATGAGAAAACTGAGTCTTAGAGTGGTTAAGTAATTTTCCCAGGTTTTTAACTTTAGCAACTTTTGGTTCTGGGTTGCTTCTAAGGATGCTGTATAGTTAGGGGGCAGTGAATAGAGCACAAAACCTAGGGTCAGGAAGACCTAAGTTCAAATCTGGCCTCAAACATTAACTAGCATGTTACACTGGACAAGTCACTTGACCCCTCTCAGGGTCAAATTCCTCATATGTAAAATGGGTAGAGTCATAGCACCTATCTCACAGTGCTATTGTGAGGATCAAATGGCATATGTAAATGTTTGCAATTATCATCATCATCATTGATGACTGTTGATCTTTGGTCCACATGAGAAGATAGGATATTAGAAACTTCATGACTCATTAAGTTGAACTCATCCTAATTAGGCAGGAATTATTTTAAAAAAACCTGCCCCCAACTCCTTATTTATTTGCCACAAACTCTAACTAAACTTCATTTAGCAGATTGAAATAATGATGCATTCAAAAAGTTGAGTTCATTGAAACCTAATTTAATCAGAAGCCCTACCAAAAAAAATTAAAAGTGACCCTTCTTGATTCACAGAGTGCACATAAGAGCAAAATTAAGAAGAATAGACAAACTCCTGAAAAGCATTATTGTTGGGAGCCCATTAAAACCACTCTAAATCAATTTACTTGTCAGGATTTTGGGTTGCTCTGAGGCAGCCTCATTTTGAAACACACTACCTTTTAATTTCAGAACTTGAACTTCAGTATTCAGGATGGTAATTCATTGCTGAGCTCTGAGATTCTGGTCTTCTCTCCCTTCACATGAAAGGCATAATTGACTGCTTTGCTGTTTAATCCCAATGAAGAATTTTGTGCCTCTTTGTTAGCATTCCCTGTGGTTTCAAAGCAGAGAAGTGATGGTTTCAGTTAATGAACTTGGGGTCAGCAGAGGTAATCATGGGCCGTGACAGTTTGGGTAACAATACTCAATGAACTACCTGAATGTAATTCAGCTGTCTGGTAAATTATATCCCTGATCAACTGATCAAGGTTCTGGTTCAGTTGCTGAGATGTTCAGTGGATAAGTCATTGAAGTAGAAATTATAAGCCTTAGTTTTTCAGTCAATTCATATTAATCCCTAGCATTCACTCTTCATTCCGAGTAAACTGCCTTGTTAGCTGTTCCTTATACAAAGCTTCCATTCCACACCTACAATTTTTTGCCTCTTCACATTTGCCTGATCCCTAACTTCATCCAATATACCACTGAGGTGCCATCCCTACATGAGGACTTTTCTGATCTCCCCATTTATGAGTGCTTTCTCCAGCTTGAAATTTCTTTGTATAATTATGTGTAATACAGATACGTAAAACTTTGTATAGCTTTATAGGTATGTAACTATATACTGGAGATCCCAAAAATCTTAGTGAGGTTTTAGCTTTAATAGCTAAATAAAACTTTTTAGAATCCAGTATATATGACTTTATAGATATAGATATATACTTACACACATATGCATTTACACACACACATACACACACACATCCCCACAATAATGTAAGCCCTTTGATTGCTGTTTTTTTCCTTTGTATTTTCTGCACCTAGCACAGAACCTTATTATACATAGTAGACATTTAATAAATGCTTGTTGAGTTTGAATTTGAAAGCCAACAAATCCTTGAGTGATAGAGGGAAACTGAGCCCTATACCTTGTAGAAAATAATGGTAAGCTACAGTCTGGTGGGTAAAACTTGTGACTTGTGACCTGAAATGAGGATAAAAAGACATGAGTTTCCATAATTTCATCATTGAATAATAGACAATTACTCAGTTGTTTTGGTGTTCAGTGCTCAAATTTGTCAAAAAGTTGTCAAGTTACTTATATCTGAGTGGGATTAATGGAGTTGAATTGTGAAGCGCAGAGTTCTTTCTAGAAGTGCCTAATATAGTCCTACAAATATATGTATTTTTTGGAGAGTTAAAAAGCTCTGGAGGCACAAAAGAATGCTATTGGAAAACTGGTTTATACAGATAATGTCATAATTCACATAGATGTTGCTGCCTCTGAACTCCTCTGATCTGGGAATTATGCTTTGGACTTCTAGTCCAATGACCTCAGCAGATAAAACTTCCTTGGTGAATTTGAGGACCTGTACAAGGCCTTTATAAAGGACCATCCAGGAGTGTCTATTAAAGATCCCTTTCACCAGAATGACTGGGAAGCTTGGAAGTTCTTCAGTGATACTGAAGGCATCAGGTGGCAGGAGATGATCTCATAGAGACCAAAATGCAAAACACATTGAAAAGGCTGTGAATGACAAAAGTTTGCAACTGCCTCTCACTCAAAGTGAACCTTATTAGTTATGTGACTGAGTCTCTTCAGATATGCAAGTTATTCCAATCTAATGAAAAGGAAATAATATTTATACAGATAAGGTCATAATTACCAGAATTGTGGAAGACCCAGAGAGAAAGGCCATTTAAAGGGAAGGACTTGTGAAACCCTCAGGTCAAGTAAGTTCTGTCACTAGGAGGCCCGTTGGGCCAGTTCAAGCACTCATCACCATGCTTAGGTGTCTGTTACTGTACCAAAAATGGGCAACTATGTATCAGACGAGTTGTGATTTTGTTTTTTGTTTGTTTTGCCTGAGACCTCAGCTTCTCAACTCCCCTCTCATCTAAGGCTTTTTATGATGATCTCAATGCTTTGCCAACATTGCCTAATCAAAGTCTGTACCTGATCACCTGGAACTGTGTTGGAAGAACTAGCTTTGTGTTATTGCAACTGTGTTAGAATGATTTCCTCAGCCTCTTCCCCATTCATATGTCTGTATGTGGAGCCATTCACTTGCTGTACTCAAAGGCCAGGTCCTTGCTAGTTTTTACATGCAGAAGAAAAAATATTCACTATCCCTTCCCCAATAAGAAAATAAATAAAAGCATTGTACCCATAGTTTTCAAAATAAATATTTTTTGCCAATAGAAAATTATTGGTATAATTTACATATGATTTGACAAAACTCAGATTGTTTTTTCAATTTGGCAAGAGAATTTCCTCTTCTGTATATGGAATATAACAAAAGGAAATAAGGAGTACGATATAATTGAAACTAAGATTCTGTACACAAATCCCAAACCTTTCACTCTCTTCCTTATGAAAACATTTGAATTAATGAAAGAACAGAAGCCTTAATATTGACTTCCTTAGACTTTGTCAAGTTGTCACAAGATTAACATTATTTAAATGTAATTTTTAGTCTTGAGTTTGAATTATACATGGATTCAATTCATTACCAGCATATGCCCAGTAGTCAGTTTCTAAATTATGTTGCTGCTGACTTGAATTATTATAAATCAGACGATGCCAAATGTCAATTGATTATTCAATGGTGGTCAATAGGAACAGAAAAAGGATGATTTCGGTTGACTAACAGCAAATGATTTTTATTCCATAGAAGCTGACTTCAAAGCAACACAGAAAAAGACAGTCTTCAAATCCACAGAGATGTTGTGCAAAGAATAAAAACAGTCTTGCTTTTATGTGAGGCAGTAAGATACAGAGCATCTGGAATGATATGTAAATGGGAATATTGTAAATTATCTTCTGGACCATTTAAAACGTTAATACACATATATGTATATAATATGTTATATATGCATGTTTATGTATACATGTACATATACACATGTATATGTACATGTATTCATATATTATATATATATATAATTTTTTGATAACTTTTTATTGTTTGGATTGACAGATCTTAAGAAATTGAAATGTATTTTTTTTTTTGCCCCATAGTATAGGAAGACATTGATAGATAAATCTGCCCAAATGGACAATTTTCCCCTTCTATGCAAGTAAGAAAGTTTTTCTATTCCGCAAGGTTGAGGTTAAATAATATGGGAGGAACTTTTCTGGATTTCTCTGACATTATCATTTCCATTTTGCTGCTTTCTGGTTTAACTTTGCTTCCAGAGTAAGCAGTCCTGGACCACTGTCTAAGTTGCCACGGAGGGCACTTTCAACAGTGAAGTGAAGATTTCTCCTGGTGTTAATATGCTTTAAGTTGTGCTTGTATCCTGGGAGTGTGACAAAATTTTCCTTACTTGACTGCATTCGGGTTCATTGGAGTGATATGAGGGTGTTTTCAAACAATAGGATGTTTTTTCTCAAAAAGAATTAATAACTCAGTGCACCAATAAAGTCACAAGGCTTTGTAACATTTTTAGGGCTTAGAGTTAGGCAGAAGAGATTTGTAGCAATCTGGGTGCCAAAATAATTGGAGCTGGGGTATGTGTCTGGGGGGTGTGTGTGATAAAAAGATTGCTTAGCTTCTATAAAGAGACATAAAGATTGCCTGTTGAAAGTTGGCTAAAAAAAGCATGTCACGTGCATAGGAAAATGTCACAAAATCACTTTCTTAGCACTCAGTTGTTAGTAGTTTTTAAGGATTTTACAAAAACTTTTCTGGCATTTTTATCTGAACTTGGATCCAGATTGGGGGGAATCTGTGAGTTACAGCAAGGTCCTGATTATAGTAACCATCCACTTGAATATAATTGCATCTTTTCTTTGAATTTCTAGTGGTTCAGGAGGTACTGCTCTTTCATTACTAACTTTTCACCAAGGCTTCCAAGAGGGCCTTTGGATGATTACTTTAGAAAACAATAATAGAAAAGTATTGCAAGAGATGTGGTTGATAAAGTTTTTATAATTATCCTCTGCATTTCTCCTAACATCCATCCCTTTTTCCAAGGGTAAAATGTTCACTAAAGAACCTTTGTTGCTATCGCCTTTTTCCTTCTGAATGGAAAAGAAAAGCAAGCAAACATTTTCATTCTTCCTCTCCACTTTCTTTAAATCAATAATAATAGCAAGCATTTATATAGAGCTTTAAGGTTTGTAGGGTACTTTACCTATATATTATATTATTACCTATTGTTATAATTGTACTATTACCTATATATTATATTATTTCATTTGCACCTTATAACAATATTGTGAGGTTGTATTATCCATAATTTGTAGATGAAAAATCTGACATTGAGATATATTGAGGGACTTTACCAAGGACCACACAGTTAAGTAAGTGTCTTAGGCAGAATTTGTACTCAGATCTTTCTGACTCAAATTTCAACTCTCTATGTGTGATATCACCTAGCTGTCTCCTAAGTTACTTACATTAGCTACAGTATAGATATAGTAAAACCACTGGAAAGGAGACATGATTCTAGATTACATTGGGGCAGGTTGCTTCGGTATATTTGTTAATAAACTGAAACAACACAATTTAGAGACAGGTTTGCTCTTTCCTTCAAAAGATGTGAGAATTAGTGTCAGCCCTACAACTTACTACTTGTGAGAACTTGGTCAAATGATTTAACCTTCTTGACCTTCAGTTTCTTCATCTATAAATGGGGGATAAAAAGAGATAAAGAATCTAGATAAGGACTATAACTATCTGCCATAAGACATACCTATTCATTGATATTTCTTTTTAAATGGGATTCAAATGCTCAGAAATTAATCAACATTCAAAGATTTTACTTGGATCCATGAGAAAAATCCCAGAGACCCACATGTAAAAATATTTATAGCAACCCTTTCTATGATGGCAAAGAATTGGAAATCGAGAGGATGCCCATCAATTGGAGAATGGCTGAACAAGTTGTGGTATATGAATGTAATGGAATACTATTGTGTTATAAGAAATGATGAGCAAGTAGACTTCAGAAAAACCTGGGAAGAATTGTATGGACTGAGGCTGAGTGAAGGGAGCAGAATCAGGAGAACGTTGTCCACAGTAACAGCCATGCTGTGTGATGACTAACTTTGATAGACTTAGCCCTTCTCAGCAATGCAAGGATCTAAGACATCTCCAAAAGTCTCATGATGGAAAATGCTATCCACATCCCGAGAAAGAACTATGGAATTTGAATGCAGATTGAAGCATACTATTTGCTCTTTTTTTCTTCTGTTGTGGTTCTTCCTATTGGTTCTAATTCTTCTTTATAGCATGACTAATGTGAAAATATATTTAATAGGAATGTATCTGTAAAGCCTATATTAGATTGCATGCCATCTTGGGGAGGGAGAGAAATTATAAAACTCAAAAGGTTATGGAAGTGATTGTTGAAAACTAAAAATAAATAAAAAAATTTGCAAAAAAAGAAAGAAAAATCCCAAAGACAACAATCCATACCTGGTAAAGTTGGAACTTGGTAGCCTTGACATGCTTCTCTATGGTGTGGTTTTAAGGGCATCCATATTGATAAATACATCACAAATGATCTTTGTGATTCTTGGATCAAAAGATATTTGAAAAGTTCTTTTCAAAAACATATCATTCCTTCATATTGTGTGAACTGGAAAAGTAATGATTTTAAAGGCAGCAAATAGCATGAGAGTAATCACTTCTTGGAAGCAATTCAAATGTGCTCATTATTAGCCATTTAAGCATGGAAGTACTTTACAACAGTATTTATTCATTAGACTTCATGGCTAGCCTTTGTTAATACTGTTCTTTCCAATACACAGTTGAGGAAATGAAGCTGAGGAACTTATACAATAAATTTGAGAACAGAAATTTGCTGTCCTCCTCCCCAGTTTTTCATTGTTGTGAGGTATTGTGTACCATTCAAATAAGTCATTCAAATTTATAGAAGGTTCATTTTCCATTTACTGGAAATATATTTTCCTCTTCTTTATGGGGGAAAAATTGGGATCGATCTTTTCTCAGTATGTTACCTTATTTTATTTTTTTAATGTTATGCATTTCTCAAGTTTCCAATATTCCTTGAATATCCAAACAAGATAGCAGTTTATACACTAAGCAAATTATAGTAACGAAAGTAACATTATAAATAGTGATTATTTCATGACAGAATGCCAGCCATGCACCTGGTGCTTGGTAAAACACCTGCTGAAGAGTTTGTTTGTGTATTTATAGTCTAAATGAATCAGTTGATTCACCCTTTTCTAGTTTGTCCCTTTGGCATTATGTTGAGTGGGAATTTGGAGTGAGTAATGGAGGAAAGGATATGAATATAACTAAAATGTTATTTTCCTATTTCAATTTTCAGTTCCTGTCACCAAGTGAATTGGCCAAGTGGAAATAGACAGTATGCATGACACAGAGTGATTATTGGGAAGTCCTAACCATTGCCACAATTTGCTCTGCCATATTGAATCATTGTTTTCTCATTGGCAAATGAGAAAAATACCAGCCTACCTCAAAATGGATAGAATTATGTCACTTCCTTAATTAGGCCACTTACCTATTGGATAGAGGAGACATTTTCAGAGGACACCAATGAGTCATTCAATTCAATTTATCTCAACCAAACATTTCTCATATAACTATTGTGTGCAAAGCATTACCGTGCTAGAGCATGGGTCATAGTGCTTTATATTGCTTTGTATAGCATCTAGGAGAATATCATGAGCATGCAGGGCTTGTTATCATTTATTGACACTGATGAATAAGACTTACTTCTAAAAAGCTTCCTTTGGTTTTCCATAGAGCTCTGTTTCACCATCTGTAAATACCATTATGATCCCACTCCAGATAATGTCAAGTTTAATAGTCCCAAACATAATTTCTGATTTTGTCTGTGGGCCATGAAACTACTTAGGAATATTTTCTGGTAAATGAAAATTGGTTAAGACCTAAGATTTTTAACCATTTCTGCTTAGCTTCAAAACTTTTGCTTTTTTCTACTCTCTGTTGTATTTGGTAAAAAACAAAATGGAATAAAGTTTCTAGCATTTTTGCACAACATCTAAGTACACGTGTGTGAAAAAATGATTTTATTTTATTTGAAAATACTGAACAGGAAATTCTATTAGCTCTGGAACCATTAGGAAACACTTAGAAGAGTGAAGAATCCAAAGGATACATATTGTGGGCTACATTAAAAACAGAAGTCCCTTGAACCTTTGCCAAACCTCACAGGATTCTTATTGCTGCATAAACTACTAGACCACAAAAGAGAATGGAGGAAATGCCTTAGAGCTTTTCTAGTAATAAGCACATTTTGTAACCATCAATTAACTTGATACTGTTCTTACTATTGCCTGCTTATTGTCTTATAGGCTGTCATTCAATAGTTCAATATAACCACTATGTGCAAGGTGATAGGAAGTGGGTTGCAATGAATAGGTGTGATAATTTATCTCAGAGTTGGGAAGATATGAGTTCAAGTGCTGTTTCCAACACATATTACTAGTGTGATGCTGGCTAAGTTACAATTTTTCAATGCAAGTTGAATAGCAACTTGCATTGCTGAGATGAATTAGTAGAGGCAGTTTCCTCAATAGGATTACCTTTGCACGATGAGATCCCCTCCTCCACAAAATAACATCACATGTTTTTTCTATGTAGAGGTAGGGTTGCATGGTACATAGAGTACTAGACTTGGGCTTGGGAAGACCATAGGCTCTTAAATCTGAAGCTCCAAAGATCTCAGGGGCCGTCTTTGTCCAGTGTCCTACGATCTCTATTCAAACCCTGCCTTTGATTCTTCCTAGCCTGTGACCCTGAGGAATTCTCTGTACTTCTCATACAGCTTCCTAGGACTTACCTCCTGAGTCATAGCTGATTTGTGACCTGGAAGCTTCATACATTGCCAAAATTATAGGGCCTTTGTGAATATATAAGAGGGACTATGTTTAGACCCTCGGGAGACTAAGACGAAAATGAAAAATAGTCTCAAAGGGACAATAGACAGACATATATCACTTTCTCATTATTCTTTGAGCTCTTTAAGATCTGTAGCATATTATGCTGCTTTGCAGTGTCTACAAAGTAGAATTTAAAATGCTAAGTGGCAACTGAGTCTTCCTTTTTCATAATTTTCTTATGTTATATCTGTCTTACTGAATTGTTTAGACCTCATGAAATTCCTATTACTTTTTATTGACTGTGAATCTCTCCTACCAAGTGTCTGAGCATACAGCTGTTCTGTATTCAGCTGAAAGGTAGGACATTTTATGATATAACTATAAAATAGTGTAGGCTTTGATTAATTCTTTGCCTGACACACAGTAGGTGCTTAATAAATGCTTGTGAACTTACTGAACTGACTGAAACAATCAATAGTCTAAGCTAGAGGCTCTCCCCATGTGTTGTTCTCATGGTTCTGCCCTGTTCAGAACTCCCTTGGGTTTGGACCCATACATCCAGGGATAGAGTGGAGACTTGGGAGAGCTGATTGCTTAATTTTCAGTATGATCATATGCACCTCAGAAATTGGCAGACACTACAAACTAGGGCTTGATTTGGTGATTGGTCTAAACTTAAGAAAATGATGGAAAAATGTTAATAACACAGATGAAACTCATAAGTATGACTTGCATACTGAGGTAGCTGGTGACACAGCAGTAAGACTGCTGAGCCTGGAGTCAGGAAGACAAGTTCAAGTTCAGTCTAAGACACTTAATAGCTGTATGACCCTGGGTAAGTCATTTAACCTCAGTTTCTTCAATTGTAAAATGGGGATAATAGTAACATCTGCTTCACAGGTTTATTGTGTGGATCTTGTGAAATAATTTCTTTTTTTTAATAATATTTTATTTCCCCCCATTACATTAAAACAATTTTTAACATTTTCTCTTTTTTTAAAAAATTTAAATTCCAAATTCTGTCCCTCCCTTCTCCTTTCCCTGAAATGGAAAGCAATCTAATATTTTTATACATGTGCAATCATGAAAATCATTCAGTAAAATAATATCTAAAACAACAACAACAAAAACTTAACCCAATGCCTGGCACAGAGTAGGCACTATATAAATACTTACTTCCTTTCAATTTGCTAATTCAAAGCACACTGAGTCCCCTCCCCAACTTTTTGAACACCAGGAAGTAGGACAGCAGCCCAAAGAGAAATGTTCATGGGTTATAACAACCATGAAAATATTTGATCATATGAGCTATCATGTTAAGAAATATAAAACAATTGAAAATGTTTTGTTTTAACTTTTAATCATGCAAGGGAAATATTCCTTTTATCTGCTTTTTTTTCATATCTAAAACATTTTTGTCTCCTTTTTTGTAAATATTGTTTTATGTGTGATTTTCATGCATATATGGAAAGCCCCTTGTTTCTTCCTCTTTGAACTATGCCTTCCCTTGCCTCTAGAGTGGGAACTTATGCAGACTAATTATTATAAGCTCTGTAAGGCATATTTCATTAATATACTTTACTTTTTATTGTCCATTGTGGATCTTGGGAGAGAGGAAGAATACAGGCAGTTTTCAAATCTTCTAGTAGGTGCAGACAATTTTTTATTTTTCAGGTCTATAGGAAACAGGGAGAACATAACTAATTGAAATTTATAGCCACTCCTCTCATACCATTGTATTCAATTTCCTCTTCCAGTAAACTGGAACTACTCTTGGATTGGTTGATTGGATCTGTGATTTAATTGATGTAGATGTAGAGAGTTCCCAGTGAGAAAATCCCTTTTATTAATGCAAATAGACAACTATTATGCAACATATAGTCTTTGAACCTTAACAGATCCCTACATTTAAGGTAGCAATGGCAAAGTCAAATAGAAATGGAGTCCTTTAAACAATACATAATGATCTCTGTGGGCCACATATTTACTTGGAAAGCCACATATTAATTTTACCTATGTTTTCTATATTTTTATTTTATTAAAAATTTATTTCCATTTTAATTTGGTTTGGCCACACTTGGAAGTATGGTGGACTGCATGTAGCCTATGTGCTTGACACCTCTGGTTTAAGGCATTGCAAGTGGATGATGAATTTGTAAAGGATACTGACAAGGAGTAGTCACATAGGTAGGAGTAGGACAAAGAGAAAAGCTGTGTCCTGGTAGCCTAGAGGAAAGAGAGTATCCAGGAGGAGGCAGTGGTTAACTGTCAATAGCTGCAGAGAGACCAGAGGATGAGTATTCAGAAAAGGAAATTAGACATAGCAGTTAAGAGACTGATGGTAACTTTAGACAGAACCATTTTAATATAATGGAAATATTAGATGCCAAATGACTAATTGTGAGGGATTGAGAAGTAAATGGGAGGGAAGTAAACAGCTAGAATCTATAACTCTTCCTTAGAGCCTGGCATAGAAAGGGAAGATTGGTATAGGTTGATAGCTTGAGGGAATGTCAGGGTGAAGTGGAAGCTTTTTAGGTGTGTGGAAGATCAGGCAGCAGGGGAGTAACTGGTAGAAACAGAGAGAATGAGAATTAACAAGAGGAAGGGAATGATCACTGGGACAAGTAAATGCAATGGTATCATCTTCACCTTTCCATCATTTCTGTGACTGATATGGTTTAATATAGCAAATCATTTGGGAAGACCTTTGCAGGCCCCACTTTTATCATTTCATCAATGATAGCATTAATATATGTACAAATTTTGCTCATAGAGAGAGAGATGGGAAGAGCACCTAGTCTACACAAGTATGGCTATAAGAAATAACTTCTGTAGCTGGCACAATTTTTAAAGCACTGGGGGATTAATTCTCAAGTTATCTAAATTGGGGTAAGATATTGAACAATTAGTAATAAATCACAGAATGTATTGATATCATAAAAGAGGAATCAAAAGGACATTAATAACTGTTAGCTCATGTGTCCATTTTTTTGATCCTATAAATTTTTTGCAAGAATTATCTATCCATTTATTGAAGTAATGATACAGGTTTTACAAATATTAGAAAAAAATGACTTCCCTTGCACTGAGTTTAGCATGCTCTGCTTTGGGGACAGTTTTGAGGCTATTTTTCAATATCCTAAATTATTTTTTTTTCCTGAATGTGTTCGCTCCTGCATAGATATACATCAGTAAAGATTTTGTAGTGATTTAATTTCTTTGGCAGTGTTCTTCCATCTTGCAGACAATGACCATATGTAATTTATTCTT
The DNA here is from genome assembly GCF_900497805.2 of Vombatus ursinus. Classification (NCBI taxonomy): domain Eukaryota; kingdom Metazoa; phylum Chordata; class Mammalia; order Diprotodontia; family Vombatidae; genus Vombatus; species Vombatus ursinus. The sequence goes on along the minus strand of NW_020954596.1, from coordinate 72,699,591 downwards.
CAGAAGATGATGAAAAATTTAGACCATAGCTTAGTCCTTGAAGTCCTTCTAATGACTAAAGGAGTGAAATTGCTGAGTGACAGAGTCTGGTTGTAGTTAATGGCAACAGTAGAGCTAAATTATTCCATAGACCTAACTGAAACATAACCCGACTGCCATGAATGCAGTTAACAGCTGATTGCTCAGAGTGCACTGACAAGAAAGCAGAATCTGCTGTGACCTGTGACTGAGGGATTGGAAATAAATTAGGAAGAATAGCTGAGACTGCTTACATGTGAAACAATAACATTTACATTATGTGTATTTGAACAGAAATTATGTTTGATAAACTACTCACAAGAAATTCACCCAACGACCTTACTGAAGAGTGACACTTCCTTTCTGGGGAAGAACTAACTGATTGGCTTTGTTTTTTTTTTTTTTCCACAGAAAAGAACCTTGTACTCAAAGACAAATCCAGTGTACCCTATACCTGCCATACCAACTTCATATTATTCAGGAGCAGAGAAAGTATAAAGTGGTGTGTAGAAGGCTGGCCTTGGAGTCAGGAAGATCTGAGTTCAAGTGCTGCCTCTGATACATTCTGTCCATGGCACCATGGGCAACTCACCAGACCTCTTTATGTTGTGGAGAACTCTCTTAAGACCATGATTTATAGATGAATTACTGTTTACAGGAGTGAAGGGAGTTTACACACTGAGAATTCTCCCAAGCCAGAGAAATTACAGGCCTAGAACCTATATTTCAGGGAAAAAATAAAAACATTCAAAGAGTGAAGGGATTTCATTTCTTCCCTTACTTATTACATAATGTATCACTCTCCCCACTACCCCACCCCCCGGCTGATCTCATAAGCCCCAAGCTGCAGATATGCTTGTGTCCCTTACTAGGTTTTTTTTCTCCAATGTGGAGACTATTTGGAGTTTAAAATTGTTCCATTTAGCACCTGTGGATGTTTGTTTGCATCATTCCTACTCCCCACCCCAGTACTGGTATTTCTTCTTGGGAAGGCACTCGGAACCAGAGCAACACACCTTCCATTCCTTAATTACAAGAGAATTACAATAATTTTGACTATGTCTAGCACTCATTCTCTTTATGCTATCACAAATTCAAGACCCGTTATTATAAGGACAGATACATCTAGCCAGATATATCCTGTTTTTGTATTCATATCCAACCTTTCAGAGTTTCCACTGAGATTTCTGCCCCAGACTGCTAGGTTTTCATATGTGGGCTCTCTGTATCTGTTTCTTCCTCTCTCTCTCTCTCTCTCATCCCCAGTAAAGTTCTAATATCACCAGTGTTAAAGGTTCACTTGGGATGTTCCTTAAGTAAGCTAAGAAAATTACAGCTGTGGACTTATACACAAACTGACCATGTATTAGTGCATAAAAACCTCACAATCCAATGCAGAAAGGCAGAAATATTAAATGCATTCTTTTCAGATCATGATGCAATAAAATTACATGTAATAAAGGGCCATGGAAAGATAGACTAAAAATTAATTGGAAATTAAATAATCTAATCCTAAAGAATGAGTGGGTCAAGCAACAAAACATAGAAATAATAACTTCACCTAAGAGAATGACAATAATGAGACAACATACCAAAACTTATGGGATGCTGCCAAAGTGGTTCTTAGGGGAAATTTTATATCTCTACATGCTTACATGAATAAAATATGGAAAGAAGAGACCAATGAACTGGGCATGCAACAAAAAAGCTAGAAAAAGAACAAATTTGAAGTCCCCAATTAAATGCCAAATTAGAAACTCTGAAAATCAAAGGAGAGATTAATAAAATTGAAATTAAGAAAACTATTGAACTAATAAATAAAACTGAGCTGGTTTTATGAAAAAAAACCCAATAAAATAGATAAACCTTTGGTTAATTTGATTAAAAGAAGAAAAAAGAAAACTAAATTACCAGTATAAATAATGAAAAGGGTGAATTCACCACCAAATGAAGAGGAAGTTAAAACAATAAATGCCCAATTGTATGCCAATAAATCTGACAATCTAAGTGAAATGGATGAATATTTAATTGCTCAGATTGGCAGAAGAGGAAATAAAATACTTAAATAACCCTATTTCAGAAAAAAAGAAATAGAATAAGCCATCAATGAACTCCTTAAGAAATATATCTCCAGGACCAGATGGATTTACAAGTGAATTTTACCAAACATTTAAAGAATAATTAATTCCAATACTATGTAAACTATTTGGAAATAAGGCAAATTCTTTTTATGATACAAATATGGTGCTGATACCTAAACCAGGAAAAGCCAAAACAGAGAAAGACAATTATAGATCAATTTCCCTAATGAATATGGATGCAGAAATTTTAAATAAAATATTAGCCAAGAGATTACAGCAACTTATCACAAGGATAATACAATATTATCAGGTGGGATTTATACCAGGAATGTAGGGCTGGTTAAATATTAGGAAAACTATCAGCATAATTGACCATATCAATAATAAAATTAACAGAAATATATGATTATCTCAATAGATTCAGGAAAAGCTTTTAACAAAATATAACACCCATTCCTATTAAAAACACTAGAGATCATAGGAATACATGGAGTTTTCCATTTGAAGTAACTGTAGACGATATAAAATATTTAGGAATCTACCTGCCAAGACAAACTTGAACTATATGAGCACAATTACAAAACACTTTACACACAAATAAAGTCAGTTAGAAAAATATCATTTGCAAATAGGTAGACCCAACTAATATAATAAAGTGACAATTCTACCTAAATTAATTTACTTATTCAGTGCCATACCAATCAAACTATCAAAATATTTTATAGAGCTAGAAAAAATAATCACAAAATTCATCTGGATTAACAAATGGTCCAGAATATCAAGGGAATTAATGAAAAGAAACACAAGGGAAGGTGACCTACCCATACCAGATCTAAAACTATTATTAAACAGCAAAAATCAGAACTACTTGATACCAGATAAGAAACAGAGTGGTGGATCAGTGGAATAGGTTAGAAACACAAGACGCAGTAGTCAATTACTATAGTAATCTACTGTCTGATAAACCCAAAGACCCCAGCTTCTGGGATAAGAACTCACTATTTGAAAAAAACCGTTAGGAAAACTGGAAAACAGTATGGCAGAAACTAGACATAGACCAATATCTTACCCCATATACTAAGATAAGGTCAAAATGGGTACATGATTTCAACTTAAAGGGTGAAATTGTAAGCAAATTAGGAGAGTAAGAAATAGTTTGCCTGTCAAATCTGTGGAGAGGGGAAGAATTTATAACCAAACAAGAGATAAAGAACATTATGAAATGCAAAATTGATCATTTTGATTACATTAAATTAAGAGGTTTTGCACAAACAAAGCCAATGCAAGCAAGATTAGAAGGGAAGCAAAAATCTGGGAAACAATTTTTACAGCCAGTGTGTCTGATAAAGACCTCATTTCTAAACTATATAGAGAGCTGAGTCAAATTTATAAGAATACAAGTCATTCCCCAATTGATAAGTGGTCGAAGGATGTGAACAGTTTTTGGATGAAGAAATTAAAGCTATCTTCAGTCATATAAAAAATGTTCTAAATCACTATTGATTAGAGAAATGCACATTAAAACACCTCTAAACTACCACATCACACCTGTCAGATTGACTAACATGATAAATGTTGGAGAAGATGTGGGAAAATCAGAACACTAATGTATTGTTGGTAGAGTTGTGAATTCGTCCAACTATTCTGGAGAGCAATTTGGAACTATGTGCAAAGGGCTATAAAACTGTGCATACTCTTTGATGCAGCAATACCATTACTAGGTCTGTATCCCAAAGAGATCATAAAAAAGGAAAAAAGAACTACATGTACAAAATATTTACATCAGCTCTTTATGTGGCATTCAAAAACTGGAAATTGAGGGGATGCCCATCAATTGGGGAATGGCTGAACAAGTTGTGGTATATGAATGGAATGGAACACTATTGTTCCATAAGAAATGGTGAGCAGGCAGACTTCAGAAAAACATGGAAAGACTTACATGAACTGATGCTGAGTGAAATGAGCAGAACTAGGAGAGCATCTTACCCAGTAACAGCAACATTATGCAATGACTCACTTTGTTAGATTTAGCTCTTCTGAGCAATACGATGAACTAAGACAATTTCAAAAGACTCATGATGGAAAATGCTATCCACATCCAGAGAAAGAGCTATAGAGTCTGAATGTAGATCAAAGTATACTATTTTCACTTTCTTTTGTTGTTTTATGTTTTTTCTTTCTCATGGTTTTTCCCTTTTGTTCTGACTCTTCTTTCACAATATAACTAATGTAGAAATGTGTTTAATATGATAATACAAGTATAGTCTATATTAAATTCTATGCCATCTTGGGTAGAGGGGGAGAAATTTAGAATTCAAAATCTTATACAAGCGAATGCTGAAAACTAAAAATAAATAAATAAATAAGCTATGACCAACCATTATGACCAAATGTGGCTCTACTCTTACCCCCACATACATTTTCAATTGCATGCTTTTTTGCATTTCTACTGAGACATCTTCACCCCTCCAGTTACTTTACCTCCTCCAGTATTACCATGAGTAACATGAAAATGATAATCCTCATCATAGATTTGAGATTTAATTGGACTAGGTGGTTGCTCAATGGCTATGATTATTTTTCCCACTTCTTGCCTTTGTATGAAGTTTCATCATTAGAACTTAATTATTCTGTGGCCTCTGTATTTTTTTCCTTCCAGGACTCATACAATAAAATACCAAATCCTACACTCCAGAAGGTAATATCTGTAACCTTCATCAACTCTCCTCAGTTAAACAATTAGTAGGCCACTAAGTTAAAAAAAGGAAGGAGAAGCAGGAATAGGGTAGGGGAGGGAAAAGGAGTTGGGAAGAGAAAATGAAAAGGCTTTCCAAAAAGAAATGGGAGAGTCACCATGGACATATGCCAACTACTTTACACCTTTGCCCAAGGTTAGCTCTGGACAGACATTAATATGAAGAAGTCATTCAGAAAAAAGCATTGTACAATACACATCTTTTAATTATATCACATAAAAACAAAATTCAATTGCAGTATAAAAAATGCAGATTTTAAAAATTTAGCTTCATATTCAACCTGAAAGTATGTTACTGCAATTATTCCTATAATATAAATATGTATAAAACACAGAGCTGCCACATTTTAGTAAAACTTCAGTTGTCGCCTGGTAAATTGATCTCTGTCTATTGTAATTATTTGAGACAATAAGCAAAAGAAATAATTCATGAAAAATGCTTTGCAACCTACAAAGTGCTATGTTAATGTCAGTTAATATTCTTATTATTAAGAATATTCCTGTTCTCTTCCATCAGACCATAAGCTTTCTGAAAGAAGCTTACAATTTTGATATTTTGTCTGAAGACAGTACAGGATCCAAACTCTCACTTCAATTCAATTCAATTCAACTCAATTCAATTCAATTCAACAAACATTTATTAAGTAAGTAAGCACTGACTGGGAAAACAAATAGTTGTACTTATAACATGAAATACATTAACTAAGGAGGCAGTGTGTTATAGTGGATAGAGAGCTGGCTTCTGAAACAGGAAGACCTGAGTTCAAGTCCAGACACTGACACACAATGATAGTATGACTCTGGACAAATCACTTAACTACTCAGCACTTCCCAGAGGCAACTCTCTAAGACAAAACAGTGCCAGAAAGTTTCTGATATTCATTGGTAGAAAGAAATTTCTCATCCAGTTACTTTCTATGCCAACAAAATCACAGATGTATTCCCTACCCTCTTGCTTAAAAATAGTTAATATTTCTCTGGCACTGTAATGTATGCAATGTCCTTCATAGATAGTATCTCATTTGATCATTGCAACAACCTATGAGTTAAGTACTAATAAAAAAAAAATCAAAAGCCAAAAGTTCCTTCCGTGAAGAAGCTTTTATCATACTGACGAGGCGACATGTTCAAACAGATAAGCAAATTTGAAGTATATACAAAGTAATTTCAAAAAGAAAATTGTACATGTAACTGGGAGTCATCAGAAAAGGCTTCAGGCATAAATGGGCAACTGGCCTGAGCTTTGAAGAAAGAGTGTGAAATGAGGACATGGGGGAACACTTATGTAAATGCAGAGAGGTAGGCAATGTCAGGTACATGATATCAGGTAGCAGTTCAGGTTGCCAGTTTGACTAGAATGGAAAATTTATAAAAGAGGAGAAATATGAAATAAGACTGGAAAGGCAAGTAGAAACCAGATTGCAGAGAATCTAAATGTAAATCTAAGGATTTTGGATATTATCTTAGATGCCATAGGGAGCGACTGAAGATTTTTGAGTGGCACTTTGACATGTTCAGATCTGCCTTTGCAGAATTATCACTTTAGAAAATAGGGCTCTGTGTGTGTGTGTGTGTGTGTGTGTGTGTGTGTGTGTGTGTGTGTGTGAGAGAGAGAACATGCACATGAATACATAGTGGGGGAAAGGTCAAAGATCTTTCACATATGCTCTATGAAAAAATGCACATATGTTTAATTTCACTTAGGACGCTATAGCTCCCATCATCAGGACATTTGTGAAATATGCAATATGCAGAAATGTGAGCCTTCTTTTAATGTATTTCAGAAAAAATTAATTTGAAAAAATTCTATTGAAATAACTGGGAATTGCATATACAGTCCATAGACTGGAGAAATGAGTTAGAACTACTCAGTTTGAAATTCACTGGAATAACTCAAGAGAATCAGGGCTTTTAAAACTGACATAAATCAATGGAAGTACTAACTCAGGATTATCTATGGGCAAGAAACAATCAATGGGTTTTGAGAACTGCTCTCTGAAAGCAGATCAGCTAAGACTATCAGAGTAGTTTCTTTGGAAAGTAGAATTTGAGTTAAGCATTTTTTTTGGCCTCATTCTGTTTCTACACTTCAGTAGAAAAGAGACATAGTAGTTTTTACCCAGGATATCTAGTAAGTGCTTATTACATTTCTGGATCCTAGGCTATATAAAGTACAGGACGTTATAAAAAATAACACTTGAAAAAAGTCTTCTTTCTCATACTCCCCACCAAAGTCTGAACCCTAAGTTTTCTTTTAAATGTTTCTCTATTGATTGACTTAACTGAATATTGATTTTAACTGACTTAGTGCTAGTTTATTCCACATAACATGGGTTAGGGCACTAACTTTGAGTCCCTGAAAATCCTTATGGGATTGTAAAACCCCCACAGAAACTGGCCCTAGGAGACTAAGCATTATAGATAACAAGATTATTTCTACATTCTTGGAGCTCCCCTCCCCCCTTAATTTGATTTCATTTGTCATAGCCACAATCTTTTCTACTCCCATCTGTGTATTATGTGCACTTATGTGTGCATATGTATGTGCATGTATATGGAGATGAGGGAGTGGATTACCAGCATGGAGGATTAGAAGTTTAAATGCATAGAAATGGGAAGTGGTGTGTCAAGTTTGGAAAATATGGTAATCCAAATTGGCTGAGTTGATTAGATTCATCTCGATGCTCCTCCTATCATCTTTACATTCCCTGTGTTTGTGCTCACACAGCTCTAGGCCTATACTGCCCTTTTTTTCTTTGGCTATTGAATTCCCATCCATCCTTCAAAGACCAAGTTAATCAAGTAATCAATCAATCACAAGTATTTATTAAGAGCTTACTATGTGACAGCCCCTTCTCCAAGTGCTGGAAAAGACAAGGAAAAACAAAAACATCGCCTCTATTCTTAAGAAGCTCCCATTCCGTTGACTGCTTTTTGTTTCAGATTCTTTTAGGATGTTAATAAGACATCCTCTCATTCCCATTTTTTTGGTAGGGATTTTAGTATAAATGAATAATCATATGCTTCTAGAATTTTTTTTTGTTTTTAATATTATTAACGTGTGAATTGTTTCTTTAGATTTTTATTATAAGTCCAATGATCATAGTGACTGATTTTTTTTTTTATAAATTCCTGTAACATGTTTTGCCAGGAAGGGGAGGGGAAGGAAAGACACATTTATTATGTACCTATTATGTTATATAGACAATGTGTTAAGTGCTTTATAAATGTTATATCATCTGATCCTCACAATAACCCAGTGAGGTAGGTTCAATTGTGTTTCCCACTATGCAATTGAGGAAACTGAGGCAAACAGAGGTTAAGTGATTTGTCCAGGTTAACACAATAAGTGTTTGAGACTGAATTTGAAATCAGGTATTCCTGACTCTAGGTCCAGACCTTTCTCATACTGACAACTAGTTGCTAATTTTTTAATCAATATTCACTCATGGAATTGGTTAGTAGTTCTCTTTTTTTTCTTTTACCCTATCAAGGATTAGGTATTGAGACTATATTTGTCTCATGAAAAAGATTTTGACACAATACTTTTTTCTTAATTTTAAGAATAATTTATGGAGTACAGGTATTAATTATTCTTTTAAAATATGATAGATTATATGACTCCATCTACACTAGGGTTCCCTTCATTCCCTCCTTTTGTGGTTTCTTTAAAGCTAATTTCATTTCTTTTTTTGAGGTCAGATTATTTAATGTCTTCCTTTGGTTCTGTTAATTTGGGTTTTTACAGTTTTGAAGCTAATCACCCATTTCTTTTGAATTCTTAGTTTTATCGGCATGTAATTGTGTATAATAGATTTAGATAAATTTTTTTTTGTTTCCTCTGGGTTTGTTGTGATTTTACTTTATTCATTTAATATTTTGTTAAACTTATTTTTCTCCCTTTCTATAATCAGATTAGGCAGATGGTTTAGCAATTTTATTAGTGTTTTAGAAGAACCAGCTTTTGGCTTTGTTTATAAGTTCCATAGTCTTTTTGGTTTTTGGCTATTTAGTCTGATTTTCAGTATTTCTTCTATTGTTCTTATCTGGATCTCATTTATTTGTTGGCTATTCTATTAATATATATTTTAACCATTGCAATTTTTCCTTTATATATTTTAAAGCTGCATATCAGAAATTTTAGTCTATATTTTGATCATCATTGTCTTTCAAATACTTAGTAATAGTTATTCTGATTTGTTATTTGATCTACTTGTTGATAATTTCATTATTGTCTCCTTATCAGTCTTTCTTTTGTTTGTGATCCCTAAATTGATTACTATAGTGTGTAAAAAATGTTGAATTTTTTTTTTTTGCAATTTCTCTGCAAATACATGTTGGAAAAGTGTAACATGGTGCTGAGAAATATATATAGTTATTAATATTCCCATTCAGAAAATTCCCTAAATATTTGAATTCTAATTCTAAAATTCTGTTCAATTTTATATTTTGCTTTTATCTTTCTGTTAGATTTGTTTCATTCTGAGACAGTAATATTAATGTCTTCTACTATTATTATCCCACTATCTCCTTCAATCCTTCTGGGTATGGGATTATCTTGGAATCTCACATATCTTTTTCTTTGGGGCAGCATGTCCAGGGAGTGACAATACTCAGAAAAAAGGGGTCTCATAATTCACCAACTCCCCCAGAGTAGATAATTTATGAGGTCACCATCATCTATCATGGGCATGCTTCTTTTATGGGAATGCTTTTCAGTAGGACTTCTTCTATTAATTTTGGGAAAGAGGGGAAAGAACCCTTTTAATTCTTCTCAATTTTAATTTCTCCTTTCTGCCATATCTCCTGTTTTCTCTACCTTGCCCTTGCATCAGGAAAACCTTGCACTTCCCCTTCCTTTTCAGCTTCCTGTTGTATTTTATCTTCCTCCATTAAAATGTTAGCTCCTCGAAGGGAGAGGCTAACTCTTTTAATTGTATTTGTATCCCTATTGCTTAGTGCACTGACACATAGTAAGTATTTAATAAAATCTGGTTTTTAATTGATTGATTGCAAATGATGGACTCAAACAGAGAAAACTATCAGATTAGACTCTGTCAAATGTGGGCGCATGCATTGACTTGATGACTATTATTTGAGGACCCGTCCAGGAAAATTGGTCAATCTCTTACTGTGAGGTCATTCACTAGATGGTAGAATTTTTCTCTCTGTAACATCACAGACATTATGATGGAGGGACTGCCATCTGTGTAAGGAGATGGAATAATGATACCAATGAAAATGTATATTTTTCAAAGTATTAAAGTTAAATGTCCCTTTTATGTCATTTACTTCCCACAGAATCAAGCGCAAGGACTTGCATGTTTGGCACGTAGGTATAAAACAGAGAAAAGTAAATCTGTTTGTAACAAAATGTTAAGTTTAGCCAATTGTTAAACTGTAAAGTATAGATAGATAATACTAAGAATAGTTAGAAAAGAATGGTTTGAAGTCTGAAGTTTACCTTTAACCATAATTTTCTATCTTTCCATCTCTCCTACTGAATCATTTCTCCTAGAACTAACTTTATTTCCAGGCCTTCCAACTTCCCTTATTCTTGTCTATATTGCTTGCTCTAGCCCTCTTGTTTAGTTGTGTCCAATTCTACATTACCCTGTGGATCATGCTACCTATGGGGTTTTCTTGGCAAAGATACTATAAAGGTGTGCCATTTCCTTCTCCAGTGAATGAAGGTAAATAGAGATTAAGTGACTTGTCCAAGGTCACACAGCTAGTAAGAATCTGAAGCTGGATTTGAACTCAGGTCTTCCTGACTCTAGGCCCAACACTCTAACCACTGAACCATCTAACTGCCTCTTGCTTTAACCTCATTTTGCCCTTTTTTTTAAATTGTCAACCTTACAGCTAATCAGTTCAACACTTAACTATTCTGTATGCTTAAATACCCTGCCAATTCTTAATCTAGTGTCAGCCTCATCTGCCTTTGGTTCCTTCTTCTGAGTTGAGAAATGACGCTGGAGGAATTCATGTAACCACGTCTATACATTCACTTCAAATACCTGTTATCTAATAGCAACTAGATCCTCCTTGTGGCACAGAATATCTTTTATTCCCCTCTAACTCCTTATCACATTCCCTATATTGGTTGTTCCAAAGCTCCTTTTCTTCCCCTCAAGCTTCAAACTCCTCCCCCACCATTGCCCCTTCTTTCTGTAGATCATCATAACTCCTCTTGTACAAAATAGACACCATCCATCAAAAACCCCCTTAAGGCCTTTCTTTGATAACTAAAAACTCCTTTATATCATCACTCATTCTCTTAGTCATTTTCTAACATCTTAGAGGATGAAGTGACCTTTCTTACAAATATTAACCCCTCTTTTATGCCACTGTCCCCACCTCTCCTGGGAGTTTGTCTGATTGTTTATGCCTCTTCTCTCATCTTGAGTTTCTTCCTATCTGCTGGCATTTCCCCCAGTAGTACAAACGTGCTGAGGATTCGACCATCCTTGAAAAACAAAATCTTTACTTGACTTTGTCACTGATCTTGTCATCTACTCATATTATTATTTACAACTCTCCTTCTTTCAAGTGCCAAATTCCTGGAGAGTCGTATAAATATGCTATTGCCACTTCCGCAATGCCCATTCCTTTTTCATCCCCTTGCTCTCTGACTTCTGATCCTGTAACTTTGATGAACCCCTTATCTTTAAGGACAACAATTATTTCTTAACTGTCAGATCTGATGACCTTTTGCTTTCAGTCAACCTTCTTTATCTCTCTGTAGATTTTGATAGTCAACCATTCCATTCTCTTGAATACTTTCTTTACCATCAACTTTTAATACTCCTAATTATGGGTTTTCTTTCTAATTATTTGACATTTCTATTTCCATCTACTGGTTCATCATCCTCTTTGTTCTCCTCATGCATGAGTGTCATGAGGCCCTTCTTCTCTTGCCTGTCCCCATAATCTCTGCCTTAATCTCCTCTACTCTTATGGGATGCAGTTATGTTTACACAGATGATTTCCAAATCAATGAATCTAGCCCTAATCTATAATCTGAGGTTCTATACTACATTTCCAAATACCTTTAGCTTTATATCTTTCTTAATGTCTTACCGAAATCTCAAGTGATATTAAATACTTACTAAAAATCGCCGTTTCCAACATACTATGTGAAGCACTGGAAATAAAACAAAAAAAAATGAAAAAGTCATTTCCTTAAAGAAGTTTATAATCTCAAACTTAATGTGTCCAAAATTGAATCATTCATCTTTTGCTAGTTGCCCCCATCCATTTTTCAAACTTTTATTTCTGTTGAAGGTCTTCCAATTCTCCTCATCATCTAGGAGTTGTGTTTAAATTTTTCTTTAGTGCTCGGCCCACATATCCAATCAGTACCTATTATGTCTACCTCCTCAAAATCTTTTGTATACATTTCCTTATCTCTAATTGTAGTTACCACTCCAATTAGAATTACAAAGACTGTGTTTTCTTTTGTCTAGACTATTGTAATATCTTCTTAATTGGTCTTTCTACCACTAGTCTTTTTGCTTGCTAAATCATCTTCTATACAGCTAGCAAATTTATCTTTCTAAGACTCAGATTTAAAAATGCCATTACCCTATTCAAAAACTTTTGTCATTTGCCCTTATGTTTTGCCTATGGGGTGGAATATAACTCTCATTTTACATCACAAAAACCCTATGAAATAGATGCTATTATTAACTCAACTTATAGATGAGGAAACTGAGGCTGGAAAGAATTATGACTTGCCAGTCACACTGCCTGCAAGTATCTGAGGCTAGATTTTAACTCAGTTCTTCTCGACATCAAGTCCAGTACTTTATTCACTTCTCTGTGTAGCTTCCTTAAGTACCTACTTCTTCTGTAGGACTTCAATCCTACTGAATTAGTCATTAGAGGAGATCCCAGCATGAATGATAAATTTCTTATTTTTGCGATCTTACAGTCTAGTCAGCAATTGCATGTAGATTGTTGACTCTAGCATAATACAACCTATAAGATATTAACTAAGTGCTAAGTTTTAGAGAGTTCGCAGGAGGAATAGTTTTTTTGGGGGGAGGTGCTTTTTGGTGAGGCAATCGGGGTTAAGGGACTTGCCCAGGGTCACTGAGCTAGTAAGTGTCAAGTATCTGAGGCTGGATTTGAACTCAGGTGTTCCTGACTCCAAGGCTGGAGCTTTATCCACTGCGCCATCTAGCTGCCTCAGAGTAGTTCTTAATGGAGTTGTATGGACACAGAAGAAGGATATAGGAAAAGGCTTCATCACAGATGTGGCATTTGATTTGCCCCTTGCAAGTTAAAGTTGGGTTTTAATATGTGGGCAAATCTAGTTTGAGGGGATACCTAGTTTGTAAGTACCTTGAAGAGCAATAAAAATATCTTCTTGTAGTTACTAGCAAAGAGCTAGAATGTAATAGGTACTGAACGAATATTTGATTGGCTCTGGTCTTTCCATTTTCATCATTCCAAGAGAGTATTAGCTAAAGATGTCCAATGAACTGGAAGTGAAATTGTCCAGAGAAGCATGAGTGATTGTAGGTGAGGGACTAAACCAGGTTTGGTTAGATTGAATCAACATTCTTGCTTAGTAAGGAAAGGTTAAAAATACTTTACTTTTTCATTTTTAAAGTTTTCATTAACACATTTCAATGAGTTTGAATGAGGCCTATGTGTTAGAAATAGAGAAACGAACCAAGGTATTCTAGGAGATGACAGAATAATCAATTATCACTGCCAGTTTTTATGCATCAGGGCTATGCATGAGTATTTTGTTCCTTGCCAAGATCTCAGAGACACTGAATGGTGATGCATAATCATTTTCTTCTATTGAAAAGTGAGGGAGTTGGATTAAACATTCTTTTTTTTTAAATAATAAACATGTTTTTGATTGATTGAAACATGTTTTCCTATAAATTAGCCATTGAGGGTCCATCCAACATACTAGAGGGTTTCCTTGCTTTCTTCTGACATCAAGATGGTACCAGTGGAGCACTCTGCTTAATTATCTGGTGTCCCTTACTTTCTCCATGTGACAAGCCCATTACAGATTCTACTGATGAAGTAGATCCTAATATGGATTAAATGATCTTTAGTGTCCCTTTTTACTTTTTCATTCTGTATTTGAAGGGCCTTGTGAGGTCTAACATTCTCTAACAATGGTTTAATAGAGATAAGCATGATAGGGATCTACATCCAAGGTAACCTTTCATGTATTTGATCATATGCTGTATTCAAATTCACTGAGTATTGTGTTCAAGGTTGTGAGATGGGGAATATTGGGGGTAGATAATGGGTTATAAAGATGAACAAGATATCCTCAAGATCTGTTGTTTATACTTTTATGTGTATGTTAGAATCTTATCAACCTAACTTTTATCTTGGGTGTTCAATAAATCCTTGTTGGTATGGATGATGATACCCTTTGACATGTTTAGTGCTTTACCATTTACAAAGTATTTCATCCACTTTATTGGTTTTGTAATGGACCATTGGAACCATGAAGTAGTAATGCTAGTGTCTAGTTTCAGCATATAACCTTAAACAACTTGCTTCTCTTATCTAGGACTCAGCTGCCTCTTGGGTAACATGAGTGTGCTGTACTAGATGCTACCTAAGACATTTCAACTATGATGCTTGTTCTCTTTTTGATATTCTCTGGTCCTGTCTGTCCTGTCTGTGACATTTTCTGATCTTTATAAAAACCTCTTTATGGTGGAGATGTCTACTTTTACTTTAACACTGCTATTCTTGCCCTTAGCTACCATAAATAGAATGACGGTTCTTCCTTTTACTTTTGTCCTTGTGACACATTTATGCTTTTGTGTCCTCCCTTGAGACTGGTTAGTGTTGAAGTATTCATACTTTCAGCTGCTTAGTGTTGACTGTTATGATAGACTGAGCAAACTTCCCCCTGTTCTGTGCCTCATTGTTGGCTTTACCAAAAGTGCTTACTGTCTGAACTGAAGTGAGGGGCATTTTATAAAAGCATTTTCATGCTTTGATGCAACAAACATCTATTTATTTGACTATTACTCTCAAAATCATTTGTTAGGCATTAGTAAGGCAAAGACAAATGAGACATAATCTTTAATCTCTTGCAGTTTACTAGACTTGTATTCTAATCTTAGCTCATGCCATTGTTAGGCACACTACTTTTATTTATTCTGTGGCCTTTAGTTCTTCCCCCTGTAAAATGAAAGCATTTCCCTTTGGAAAAAAGAAGTGAATTCAGCTATCATCTACTCCAGCTTCTAATCTTCTGATTTGAATTTACTGAGGACTAGAATGTTTGTAAGATATTTGGGGCAATGTTTGGTTTATATTCATCCAGTATATATTATAATGGGTGATGAGAAAACATGATGGAATAAAATCTCTCAGTAACAACTTCACTATTCTTTCTTGGATCAAATTAATATAATACTTCATTGTAGTACCACAATGCAACACTTGAATATTATGTTTTGAATGTATGAAAGAACATTTGTTAAGTGCTTATTGTATGCAAATACTGTGCTAAGCTCAAAGACACAAATAGAAAAGTTGTGACACTCTCATCTTTCAAACTATTCTGACTTTAGTTGGAGAAAAAAATTGAATGAAAAATTTGTTGTCAGTCATTTTTTTTTGAGTCATATCCAACACTTTGTGACCCATTTGGGATTTTATTGGCAAGGATACTGGAGTGGTTTGCCATTTTCTTCTCCAGCTCATTTTACAGATGAAGAAACTGAGGAATACAGGAACAAGTGATTTGCTCAGGGCAATATAGTAAGTAAATATCTGAGGCTAAACTTGAATTCATGAAGATGAGCCCTCCTGACTTCAGGCCTAGAACTCTATTCACTATACCACCTAGCTGAATGAAAGATAAATGTAAGTGCACATTACCATACTTATTTTTTGACTACCAAAAGCTACTGATTCCATAGAGCAAAAGCTCTCTACCAACAAGATACCTCTTATGTTCATGTGAAATTATGCAAGATATCTTGAATGATGTAACAGAAGCAATCTTTATCAATGACCGCCTGATTACTAGTATCAAACAAGATATAAATTAGGTCTAAATGCTCACCAAAGTTTCTTGTCCTTATCATGGAGAAGCTGGAACAGAGAGTTCAAGCTGGAAAGAGATTCATTAGAGATAGTTAGGTCATCCAAATCCAATTTATGAAGGACATTGTGCTAGTATTACTAAATCCTAGAACTTTGCAGAGTCTCCTAAATGAGATACATAGTCACTCAATAATTTTTTATTCCATAGTCTAGTTTGGAATTGTCCTTCCAGAAATGTGGTGCCTATTACCGAACATAATGTTCCATATGTAGTTGGGCCAGGGCAGAGTATGGGATTCTCATTTAACTTCCTTTAAAAATAATTTTATAAATATTTTATTTATTTTAACATTGCCTAAATTTTCCAGATATTCCTCCCAGAAAGTCATGCTGTATAAAAAAGAACATTTTTAAAGAAAGAAAGGAAAAATAATTAGTAAAATTGATCAATACATTTGAAAAAATCTGAAAATCTTTGCAATGCTCCTTCTACACTTCTGCAAAGGAGTGGAAGTGTTTTCTCTTATACCTCTGCTCGTTTTTTTTTTTTTTTGAGGGGGTGGGGTGACATTCACTTTTATTTGCTTTGTGGTTATTGTTCTGTTCCTTTTCATTGCTGTGGATAGTGTGCATATTGTTTTCCTACTTCACTGCCTACCTCACTCTGTCTCAGTTCATGGAAGTCTCTCCATGCTTCTCTGTATCACCAGATTTGTCATTTCCTTCAGCACAGTAAAAGTCTATGATATTCGTGTGCCACAATTTTTTGAGTCATTCCCCTAATTGATAGGCATCTATCTACTCTGTTTCTAGTTCCAAAAACTTTCTTGGGTCATTGTCTAATAGTGAAATCTCTGAGTCAAAGGGTGTAGATGTTTTAGACATTTTATTTTCATAATTCGAAATTGCTTTAACAAATTGGTTGTACTGATTCACAGTTCCATCAGCAATCCATTAGTGTGTCTATCTTTCCATAAAAACTCCAAAATTTACTAGTCCAAGCTTTTGTTATTTTAGAGGGGTAAGGAAGAAATCAAGACCAGGAGGAACAAAATCGGGGGATGGGTCAAAAGACAAATTTTGGTTAGGCTGCAGATCCTCTATCTTAGGAAGTTTTACCTAATCTGATAGATAAATATAAACCAGTCGGGGTTGATGTCTCTGGTCTCTTCCCACTCTTACAGTCTATGAATCTATGAGGAGGCATGTTATTTTACAGTAGAAAGAATACTGATGAAGACCTGAGCCTGCCTATTATTTGGAAAATTATTAATTCTTTGTGCTTCATTTCTTTTTCCTGTAAGTAAAATGATGGAGATGAACTGCATGAGAGTTAAGGCCCATTCTAGTTCTAACAATCTCTGAGTGACTGTGAAATCATCTGAATTCAATTCGCTTTAATTCAGGCAAATGAACTGAACGATGCCATCAGGTCACTTTTGACTATATGATTCTATGAAAAAGGCTAACAATGTTCCCTGGAAACAGGGTAGTCTACAATTAGGAAAATATAGTGCAATATGCCGCTAACCCTTAGCCTATCCATGGGAGGCCAATTGATTGAAAGCAACTTGAGCTTTTCTTCACATGAAGGTAAACTTTTACAAAGAGAAGCTAAATGGATTTTTAACAGACTCCTAGTGAGTCATTGACAGCCTTGAGACTTTGCCAGCTGAGCGTTCTGCCTCGTCCATAAAGTCTTTGTCACACATCTTCCCATGAGCTCCTTGATTTAGTTTATTATAGGTTACAAGGTTGATTTCCTTTAGCAAAAATCTGAAGAAAGTTGATTTCCTATAGAAAGTTTCAAGAAGTAATACTTGGGCCTTGGCAAAGAAAGGTTTCTGGTCTCTCTGGCTCCAAAGAACAGTAGAAAGTCATGCCTTTGGAATTGGAAGGCCTAGGTTTGAATCCCAGCACTTACTACCCAGGTGACCTTATTTGAGTTGCATAACCTCTCTGGGCCTTGGTTTCCTTTTTTCATAAAATGAGCATGTTAGCCTATATGAATTTTAAGGTCTCTTCTACCTATATGATCATAATCTGTCTTGCCTCTTGTTCTTCTTACATCACATTAATTTTCTTTATGCAATGTTTACTCAGTCAGCAAACATTTAAGTGCCTAATATATGCCAGGTACTGTGCTAAGTACTGGGGAATTGAAAAGCAAAAGACAGTGCCTGCTCTCCAGGAGTTCACAGTCAGTGATTCCAAGAATCCATATCTTCCGCTGCCTAAAAATCCGAAATGATTCATTTAGTCAGGCATTTAAGGCCCTTTATACTCTAGATCTAATTTGTCTTTCAGTGACTCATTCTTCCCCTACTCAAATCCTGGGCTCTATCAAAACTGAATTATTTGCCATTTCCTGAGCTTTCCTGGGTAATATCTTTGCTTTTATCAGTCCCTCTACCTGGAATGCATTGCCAATCCCTGCCTTTGAAAATGCTGTACATTCTCCAAAGTTTAGCTCAAATATTTCATCCACAAACCCTTCTGCAATCAGTTCCAGGAGAAATAATCTCTCATTATTCTAAATTTCTATAATACTTTGTTTTAATCATATTTCATTTATCCTGTATTGTTTTGCATTTTAGTTAACTATATTTGTCTCATTCTCTCCTAGAATATAAAATCTTTAGGAGTAGAAACTCTCACACACAACTAAAAAAATCTCCTATGCCTATCAGAATACCTTATAGTTTTAGTAGCAATGTAATTCTTGGCCTAAGAATCTCCAAAGTTCTGAACAGGCCCAATCTTGGAGCTGGTCTAAGTGGGTCATTTACTTTCTTTCTAGTTCATTATGCCCCCGCTACAGTTTCATTAGGGAAAAATTCTCAAATATAACAAGTATAGCTCACACCTACGTATCCCTATATTTGACTATCAAGGTCTTTTGCAAGCTCTCATGGAATTAAATGTGTGTTTGGCATGTATGTCTTCACCCAGAAAATGCAAAATGTACAAATGTGGGCAGATGGCACAGCGGGTCTGAGGTCAAAGTCTGTCTCAGTAGCTGTGTGAGTCTAGCCAAGTCACTTAACCTCTTCAGCCTCAGTTTCCTCATCTGTAAAATGGGGATAGTAATAGCATCTACCTTACAGGGTTGTTGTAAGAATCACATGAGATGACAAACGTAAAGTACTTTTCCTTTTTTTTTCTTTCTTTTTTTTTTTTTTAGCTAGGCAATGGGGTTAAGTAACTTGCCCAGGGTCACACAGCTAGTAAGTGTTATATGTCTGAGGCCTTATTTGAACTCAGGCCCTCCTGAATCCAGGGCCTGTGCTCTATCCACTGTGCCACCTAGCTGCCAACCATAAAGTACTTTTCAAAGGACTGCCAGACACAGCCTCTAAATAGAGAGAAAATGGGCAAAGATGCACTTACAAAACTTGAAAGAGCTAATAGGTACTTTTAGAAAATACATAAAAAGTACTCAGCCTATAAAACCAATTGAGAAAGCAATCTTTTTTGGAGGACTGCCAAATAAGCAACACACCTTTCCGTGGGACCTCTACTTTTAAATTACTCACTGTAATAGTAGTGATGATGACAAAGTCCTGGTCCTTTGCTTCAGTTACAGGTCCCCATCACTGTTTTTTTCAGCTCCTGGGCCACATAAATGGATGACCCTCCTTCTTGTTTAAGAGCTAACATGTATCAGGAAGTCCTTTTTCTATATAGAAGGCCTGATCTCTGGAACTTGGCACACTGCCACTGCACAACATATCTCTGATCAATCAGCAGGAGGTTAGATTTGGGAATCATGCTACTTAAGAGTTTGAAATCTTCCTGACCTGCACCATTTAGATATGAGATTAAGTTTCAGAAGCAAGTATCCACAAGCCTCCCCTTGGGCCCAGTGGCTATGCATGTTTGCTTCTGTCATACACTTCTGCAGGAAATCTATTGATGTCAAAGCTACTGTCATCTCTTGTCTGGAAAAATCTATTATTAGGCTGTCTCCTTGAGATAATGTAACTCCCATGTGTTTCTTCTCCAAGGTAATCAGACACAGTCTTAGGGGATGGGAAGAGGGAAGGCAAAGGAAATATACACCTTCCCCTTCTTAACACTTCACCCCCAACTCAGGACTATTTTTGGTGGTCTGGCCTGATAACAAAGGCAAAAGGCAAATCTAGTCTATCAATTCATTTATAAAGATTAAAAAGTGTATCTCTGGCCAGAGTCTGACCTCTTGTCATTACCTGAGTGCCAAGCAACCAATTACCTTGGCAGAAGCCCTTGTTTAGTAACTAGTTGCCCTCAAATTAGTAGCATAGAGAGACAATCAAGTGTTGTCTGTGTGGGCATGTCCACTTTCCATAAGGAAACAAAGATGTTTACATTGATTGATTGTAAGTTCTCCTAGTTAACCATCTTTATAGGAGCTAGACGGCTTAATGAAGAGAGCACTGAACTTATAGTCTAAAGACCTGAGTTCAAATCTTTCCTCAGATACTTAGTATATATTTATATATATGTGTATATGCATATATATACATCCATCCATCCATATATATATATATATATATGACTGATATAAAATGGGGATGATAAGGGTCAGCAAGGTGGCACAGTGGATACAGCATGGGTCCTGGAGTCAGGAAGACCTGAGTTCAAATCTGGCCTCAGACACTTAACACTTATTAGCTATGTGACTCTGGGCAAGCCCAATTACCTCACAAAAAAAACCAAACCCAACAACAAAAAAAGCAGGGATAATAATAGTGCCTACTTCATAGGGTTATTATAAGGAGCACATGAGATAACATATGTAAAATACTTTGTACATTTTAAAATGCTGTATAAAGTGAGATATTATTATTATTATGATAGTTTATATAGATTGCGCTTTAAAGTTTTCCAAATGCTTTCATGGTAAATAGATAATCATTTTAACCCCTTTTTTCATAGAGCAAAATACTGAGGCTCAGAGAGCTTATGGGACTTGCCTAAGCCACACAGTTTTTAAATGTTAGAGATAAGATTTGAACCTAGACCTTCTGACCAGTGTTACTTTATGATGTGTTCTCTCTTCCCGTACAGTGCTGACTTTCTTTTACACACTACTTTGGTTAAATGACTCATTCAAGATTATACCACTAGTGTTAGATCCACACTTCAAACCCAGATTGCCTTACTTTAAATCTAATACTTTTTCTGCTCCTTTACACAGATATTTTGTTCAATGAATGCCTAGAAAGAGTAATTTCACTAAATGATCCTTTCCTGGTATTGGCTACCAGAAGAGCATGAAAAATTTCAGGGCATCTCTAGATTTCTTCTAGAAGGATATTTCCCCCTTATATTGCTTCCATTTTTTAATGTCTTCATCTTGGTATTACTGCAGGACAGCTAAAAACACCTTTCATCAATTATAGTGGAATTGCTTAGAAATAGTTAAAGATACCTTGTTTCCATCTGTGAATTCTTATAGAGAAAAGAATGATAAGTTTTAAATTTTTTTAATTAGCTAAAGTGAATGGGCATTTTTGTAAGGTGGATGGCAAATATAAATAGCTTTATGTGATGCCATTTTCCCAGGAGAGAGACTCCATGGAGTTGGTAAATTTAATGATTTAAAGTTGCTGAGTCACACAACTCTCTGCCTTGTGACATTTATTATCATCTTAAATCTGTGTGCCGATCCATAGAACAATTCTATGTGTAGTCTAGGAGAATCTTGCCTCATTTTGTCACCCTCTGTGGATTGCCCTGGGCCTGAAATGCTTCTTAAGGGAGGTGGCTGAGCAAATTCTGAGACCCTGCAAGGGAAGGATATTGCCCATCCTTCTTTCAAGTCAGGTTGATCCTTTGATGATAAGAGAATAGCTAAGATCCATGTGACAGGATAAAAGGAATTCTGGATGTCTTATTGATCTTTTCTTCTTCACATTTCTAGCCCAAAGGTTTATAGCATCGGGCTGAGAGACAAGTCACTGGTGCCAGTCTGGCCAGCAAAAAGAAGATTCTGTTCCTCAACCACTGTCACCCACAATCAGTCAAAGCCTGGCAGCTACTTGAAATCCTGTTCATAAGTAGACAGGTAAGTCAGGAAAAACCATTTCCTATGCATTGTTTTATCTGTAAGCTTGAGATGGTAGAGTGAATGCCCCACTAAGGCAACTAGGTGATACAATGGATAGAGTGCTAGGTTTGGAGTCAGAAAGATGTAAGTTCAAATCCAACCTCAGACATATTACTAGCTGTGTGACCCTTGGAAAGTCATTTAACTAGCTCTGTTTCCTTGACTGTGAAATGGGAATAATTATAGCACACACCTCAGTAGTCAGGATTAAATGAGATAATATTTATGACACAGTGCCTGGTACATAGTTGATATTTAATAAATGCCTATTTCCTGTCTTATCCCAATCCCTTTTTCCTTTTGATCTTATTCTGAATTTCCTTGGCCCCTCACCCATTCTCAGTTGAGTCATTTATCAGTAAGGTCTGACCCTTAGCTACCCCATTTGAGATTTTCTTGACAAAGGTAATGGAGTTATTTGCCATTTCCTTCTTCAGCTCATTTTAGATGAGGAAACTGAGGCAAATAATGTAAAGTGACATGCCTATGGTCATATAGCTAATAAGTGTCTAAGGCCAGATTTGAACTCAGGAAGGTGAGTCTTCCTACTGCCAGGCTGGGTACGCTATCCACTTAGCCACCTGGTTCTCTAATTTGTCCATTCTACCTTGTGCCATATATATATATATCTCTGTGTACATGTCATATCCAGATTGTAAGCTTCTTGAAATTAGAAACAATTCCCCCCACCCAGCTTTGCAACCTAAGCATAATTTCTTGTGCATGGTTGGAATTTTATAATTATTATGTTTATTCAATTGGATTAATTTCTAATTAATACTAAAAAACCCAAAAAAGTTGTCTGTTATATGTCATGTTTAATTCTTATCTTGTTTAGTTTATGTGAACAATGTACTTGTTTAGTTTGTTTTCCCTTAGGAGAAGCCCAGATGTCTTTGTTAAGTGATTATATAGTTATATGGATTGACTACCAAGGAGTTGGCCATTTCTTCCAGGTGCTTTCTGACCTGTTGAACAGCCAAAGACCACATCTCCATTTTACAGAAAATAGAGACCATCATACATCATGAGCTTCCTTTTCTCCCTTATTATGAGTCTTGATTCCACACCCCTACCCCCATTCTTTCTCCCTATCTTCTAATCTCTGATGAATAAATGACCCTTTTCACTACTGCTATCCAGTCTCATCTCCTCCACCAGATTGCTTCTACATCACCTAATCTTCAATTTCTCCTGATCTACTGCCTACAAACATACCTAATTCTTTAACAAACTGTCCTTAAAGCTACTTTCTGACTTGTCCTCTTCCATCTCCTGAAGCTAGTGTTCTGTATCTTTTCTTCCCTGCATAGAAAACTTCTAGGATAAAATTGTATAAGCTCCTTGTCTCAACTTCCTGTTCCCTCAATATTTTCTAAATCCTCTGCAATTTGACTTCTAATCTCATCATTCAACTAAAATGCCTCTCTCCAAAATCACCAATGACCTTTTCATTGCCAAATCTGATGGTTTTTCCTCCATCCTTATGCTTCTGTACCTAAGTATTTACCACTGGTGACTGACCACCCTCTTGGATAGTGTTTTCTCTGGGTTTTGGTGACATTGTTGTCTGTTGGTTCATTTACCACTTATGTAATAGAATTTGTTCCCAGTTTTCTTTGCTTGATCATTATCCATATTCCACTTTCTAACTTTGGGTATTTCACAATGCTCTGTCCTTGACTCTCTCTTCTCTCTTTATACTTTCAATGTCTTCATTCACTCTCATGGATTTAATTCATTCTATGCAGATGACTCACAAATATATATATTTAGTCTCAGTGACCCTCCTGAGCTTCATCGCCACATCATCAGTTGCCTATTGCATAGTTTCGCCTTGGCTGTCCCACAGATATCTCATATTCAACAATGATATCTGGAGATGATGGCAGCAGAGAGTTAGATAAGTAATCAGAATAGATAAATATCTAAATCCAAGGAAAAAAGTTTATTCCTGGGGCCACATAAGGTTGGTATTTTTAAACAGGGGTTCAGTGATCATGAAAGTTCAGTTCAAAGAAAGGTAGCATTATAGGGTGCTGACCTAGGACTTAGGAAGACCAGGTTTCAAATTCTGCCTCTGGCACTTACTATCTGTGTGACCTTGGGCCAATCACTTAGCTCCCCTCACTCCCAGTTTCCTCATTTCTAAAATTAGATGGTTGGACTAGATTATCTCTAAGTGAAGACTTAAATCTCTGAGAACAGAAGGAAACATTTCTTTGATTGGTTTTAAAATAAGCTGTTGTTCCATAAAGATGAGTGTCAGTGAGGCTCAAAACCCAGGGCTAGATATATTTTCATGTCGGAGCAGCAGTGAGAGGTACCAGCAGGCCAGTTGTACCAAAATAAGGTCAGTGAGCTTTAGAATATGAAGGATTACTTATATCTGGAATCTTAGCTATAGGAAGATAAATCTCACTGCTGGTTCCATACAGACAATATTTTCATTACTTCATACCGAATGATTCACACTGCATCTTGTATTTTACTTCTTCTATCCACTCATACAACTATCATCCTGTTGTAGGCCTTCATGTCTTTTGCTTGGATTGCTACCTCCTAATTGGTTTCCTTGTTCCATTTTCTCATCTCCATTCCATAATCCACAAAGGTGCCAAAATAATCTTAGAATCACATATTTATAACTATAAAGTCATCTAGTCCAAACCCCTCATTTTATAGATGAAGAAACTGAGACATAGAGAAGTTAAATGACTTGCCTAAGCTCATATAGGTAGAAAGTTACAGAGATGAAATTGGAATTGAAATAGTCTGACTCCAAATCCTGTGCTAATTCTATTACACCAGTCCACTGCTCACTACTTTCCCATGGGGCAGGCATATGAGTTCAGTGTTGGAGGAAGCTAGAGATTAGTCATCAACCAACCTGGGATAATTGGGTTGTTGGGGACCCTAGTTTCTCTCCTTGATTATGAAAAAAATTATTCTGTACCAGAGATCTCTAGACAATTCAAAAGATTTGGTATTATTCCTAAAAGATCCATTTTCTTTGTCATTTTTTTTTTACCTGTAATCTTATTGGAGATTCCATGTTATTTTTGAGGAAATATAACAATGGCAGTGTGAATAAAGTCTTACTAACTGGTATTGGTGGCACATACAAAATCAGATTCATTTGTAATGTAGAAATTGAATTGACTTCAGAACAATAAATTGTACATATTGCAATTCTTATTCTCTGGGATATGTTTAATTCAACATTCAAATTATTTCTATTATATAGTAATATGCAACTTTCAACTTCTATACCATTCTTTTTTACTCCAAGACAACAGTCTTTTGAAATACATATGGTCAGATGCTTTTTATTCAGTTAATTAAATATTTAATTGTATAGATAGTGAATAGGCCAATTGTCAGTTCTTTCATTAACTCAATTTACTTGTTGTTATCAATTTTTAATTCATTCAAAATGCGACCAATACTTCTGAAGGATTGTTTTTCTCAAAAAATATTCTATATAATTAGAAATTTTTACTAATTTAGTCAGGATTTTCTCAACATCTTTTCCTTCTCCTCCACCCACCCACCCACCCATCCACACACCTATCAACATAGTTTCATTTTAATTAAGGATTTGAATTTGATTGGAATTTCACTTGATTTTATATAAGTTCTTGGATCTAGTAACCCACGGTTATTTTTTTTTTCTTGTTCAATGGCTTATTTTATTTTTCAAGGAACAAATATTTTTAGAGTTAATCTGTCCCTCTCACTTGAGAAAATTCAGAGACCATTCCACGATTAAGAGAAAAACAAATCTGTCATACACACACACATACACACACATATGTGTGTATATATATATATACACACACACACACACACACACACACATATATATATATATATATATACATAGTCCTGCAAAACAAATTCCTACATTAACCATGTCCAAAAATATATGTTTTTTTTCTGCATTTTAAGTTCATCACCTCTTATTCTGGAGATGAGTGACATGTTTCACAGTGAACTTACTATGCTAGTTCTAGTTTTAAACTCCAAAAGGTAAATAGAGTCAGGTAAAGGTAAATGTCCTCCCAGTCATTCTTAGGAGGTTTACTAGCCAAAGGGGGAAAAACAGACTAAATCCTCTTTTTTCCCTCATTCTTCTAGGAAACTTTTTGCATGACCTCCTAATTCTTTTGAAAATATGAATCTGAAAAAAAGTATCCAAGCAGAAAACACCTAATTTTTTAAATAGTTATTTTATAAACATTGAAATTCTGAGCATCCTTCAGGGGCTCTAAAGTCTCATGTCAGATAATTTTCTGATTTGCTATTCATATAGTTGGGTGGGCTAATATAGCTGTCACTATGCCATGGAGTTCATTTTCACCTTTAAAAAATCCAAAATTGAGGTGAGTTAGAGTATTTTTAAGATGAACAATTGTCCTCTCTCTTTCCCTTTGCACCAAATGAAGCAAAGAGTTTTAAGGAAAGTAAGTGAAATGGCCAGCAAGGCCATTTTAATCCTGAATTCCTCTGCATGGATGTTGCATAGGGTGTGTATGTATGGAGAATCTACAGAGAGGCTATCAATCATGTATGATTGGTAGTCAATCTTCCCAGGCTGTAATTTCTCTAGCAAAAGGTAAGGCATTGCAGCCAGCCCTATGCTTTGATGAAACTTTTATGAAGGAAAATTTATACTAGTTGTACCTGATGCCCAGTTTTGAGCTGATTAAATGATTTATATTTTACCTGGTCAGGAAGCTTGGCAGATTAAAAAATCATGGTGATCTTGCTTTAGGGCATATGTCCTTGTCTTCAGGTCATAACTGTTAGCAATTGTCAGTGTGCTTCAAGGACCACTCCACAATTCTTATTTTCTCAAGGTAAGCCATCAGATTGACTGTCTGGTGTATGTTTCTTAGAGCAATGGCTTTGAATATTGACTTTCTTGTAATTACAATCCAGTTCAATAGGATGCTATCTTATGGATATTTAGGAATTAAAAAAACCCAGCACAAATACTGCATTTGTTTTTAAACCTTTACCACAAGCCACTGAAAGTCATATGACTTCATACCATAAGTTTCAAAGTGTTTGTTTGCCATGGTGAGACATGGGCATTTCTAGTATAGGGCTTTCCAGAAGGGGCTACACCTGAGATTCTATATAGGAGGTGTCTGGCAGATAGCATAGCTCAGCAAGGGAATAGACGAATTCCAGAAAAGAGGGGCTAGAAGGAGCTGATGACTAGTGTTAGTCAGCATGACTCCTCAGGACCAGGGAGCCTTAGAAAGCAGAAAGGTTTAGACTAATTTTAGAGCTCAAAGTAGCTGAAACCTAGAGTCTGAGAAGTCAGACAAGATCACTAATAAAGAAAATATGTTGACATGAGCTCTTATCCTAAGGTTAAATTATTCATTTTTTTCTGCCCTCTTTAATTTTCTTTTTTTTCTTTTCTTTTTTTTGACTTGGTAATTTAATATTTTATTTCCCCCCAATTAAAAGAAAAGAAAACAATTTTAACATTCTTTTTTTCCAATTTTGAGTTCCAAATTTTCTACTTTTCTATTCTTTGTTCCCCCCCAATGAGAAAGCAACCTATTTGACATAGGCTATCCTCTTTAATTTTTTTATGTTATGTGGGGATTAACAGGACTTGCAGGCATGTGTTTGAAGCTTAGATTGCGATTCAGATCATTGAAATTGTATCATCATCCCTATTAAGGCACAACTAAAATCTGCTATAGTGGCATTACACCTAAAACAAATTATGAACCAAGAGGTATTTATTGAGTACCTATTTGGTGCAAAGTAGTACGCCTAAGATCTAAGATATTCGTAATTGTAATCAGGCAATGATGACTGTATTTATAATCCCAATTTATATACAGTGTTGCATCTTGCTTTAAAATGAGCAAAGGTATTTACAAACATCTCATTTCATTTTTCTAGTAACCCTGTGAGGTAGGCAATGGTGATAGGTCATGGAGAAAGCAGAGATCAAAGCAAGTATGATTCTGTAACCAGTAAGGAGGGCATTATCCCAAGAAAACTGGAGCCAAAGGATTAAATAAGAAAGGATTAGCAGAAATCTAAACTGGAAAGTAGGAGCTTGGGTATGTTATTGTTCATGATCATGGTGATGTATAGGGTAAGAGAACCCAATGTAGAAGCAGAGCATTCAGTTACCAGAAATCAGGATGAAGACGTAAATCAGTAATCAAGAGAGTCAAATAGATAGGAAATCTATATGAGCCATGAGGGGCCAACAGATCATGGGTTGCTCTTGATACTAAATTAAGGTTCTGAACCAATAAGGAACTTCTTATTTGGATAGGACCCAATACTAGAATTGGGAGCATTTCCAAGTTGAATATAGCCAAACGGACATACCTGGCAGGAAATATACATGAAGGGGACAGTTGACATACCTAAAAATAGATGAAAAACAAAATCCCATTACTTCTATTATTTGTTTTAGGATGTCTAGAGTATAGTTTCATTTGGTTTGTGGTCAACCTTATGATTTTTTTCTCTTTCATCTACTTCCATACATAATATTTGTCTTTTTTGGTCAGCTGAAGGCTGACCCCTTCATCTTGAACTCCAAAATAGCTGTGAGGTTCATAATAGTGGTTTTGTAATTGTTCAGGTAATTTTTAGAAATAACTTCCATAGCTGTGTCCAGTCATGTTTAGGAAACTTTTTTTCTGCAACAGTTATTTATAGTTATATAAATTATATAATTATATATATATAATATAATATAATATAAATTATAAGTTATATAAACAGATTATAACTGTTTCTAAGAGAAAATGAGGTACATTTGTTCTAGCCATTGGCTTTTATTCACTCTAGTGAAAGTTACTGGAGTGGGTTGGTGGAAAAAGCTTCCCAACATTTGAAGACAGAAGTGCTTGATGGTGTTTTGAAGAGTTTAGAGAAAACTGTGCTAACCTTGCTCATTTTATAACAGTAGCTAACTTCTCTATAAATGTTTGGAGACACACATTGTGTCTGTAATCTGCACAAAACTCATTGGGACTGAAGAAAGGGAGAAGAATGTTAGCAATGTGATGTTGTTGTTTTTCTTTTACCCAGCATGTCCTGTCAGCTTTAACAGTATTGCTAAGTGTGAGCTTAGATAGGATGGAGCATCTGGAGTAGGATGGTGAGGGTGGGGGTGGGGAGAGGGGTCTGTCAGGATTCGGGACATGAGGCAAAAGTTTTACTGTCTATGGAATGTCCTTTTAGGGATACCCTCAAAATATTTAGACCTAAAAATTAAATCTTTCTTGAAATAGTGAAAATTTTATTCAGAAGCCCTAGAGGATGCCATATTGAAGAAACAGATGGATAAAATGTGTTTAAGGACTTGAATAAGTGACTTTTAAATACAACTTTTGAGAACCTTTCAGAAATTTTGGACTTTTGACAGCTAAAATTTATTTGTTAATCTGACATTTGTTTTTACATATGTCATTAAGTAATAAGTTATTTATAAATCTTATGATGTATTAATTTTATCCCTACTACATATTACTAGAAGTAAAATTGACAAGTGATTAAAGATATAAAGAAAGATAATATCTTTTTTCCCAAAGCATAATATTATTTCTCATTAAGAATACAATTATCTCAATCCTTTTCAAAATCATTATTGAAATTGTGGTAAAGGGGAAGCCAAAACTGAATCCCAATATTCTTCTTCTTCTTTTTGCTAGGCAATGGGGTTAAATGACTTGCCCAGGGTCACACAACTAGTAAGTTTCAAGTGTCTGAAGCCAGATTTGAACTCAGATCCTCCTGACTCTACGGCCAGTACTCTATTCACTGTGCCACCTAGTTGCCCCCTGAATCCCACTATTCTACATGTATACAGAATAGTATCATAATATATTAAAATGCCATTTTTCATGTATTTGTGTTTGTGAGCATGTTGTGATTGTATTTTATGAAAAGAAGCCTCTAAATCAAAAAGAAATATTCATAGTATATGCTCTACATGAATCAAATGATAAATATATTCATAGAAACAGTTTTGAGGTTGATTCAGGAAATTAGTAATACAGAAGGGGAAGTTTAAACTTCATATATATGTGTGTGTCTGTGTATATACATATATATAAATATGTGTGTACATATATAAGTATATATATATAATCTGTTTTTGAATTTTGAATTGATTCAGTGCTAAACACTTTGCATGTATCTTTAATAAAGAATTTAAGAATTGAGCCATGCCATATATAATTTTATCATTTTTATTTAGCCTTTATTATATCAATTCACCACTCATTACAAGTATTTATTTAATTTCTAAAGCAAAATGTTAAAAAAAATCTTAAACAGAGAACATCTACCATCATACAAATATAAAATGAAAAACAAAGAATCCAGGACAAAGAATATAATTGAAATGATATAAAATATGAATGCTAGCACATAATACTCATTTGTAATTAACCCTTCTCCATATACACACATACTTTATAACACTGCAAATGTCTGTGGACAACTGTCTAATCAGTACTGTCTGGCATATTATTTACTGTCTTGTCTGTGTTTGTCTTTTCTCTTGTGATTCTCACTTGTTGAGGTTAATTTTTCCTTGCATATGCTGTAGTTTAATGAAAATTCATCTAAAGCATTCTTATATAATTAAATATTATAAGAACTTAATATAACAGTTCAAAATAAATTCATTCAAGTTGTATAGTAGAATAAATCACAAATTGACAATTATTTTGGAAGCTGATTTTTTTTTTAACCTGCTGAAGAGGCTTAGCTAGATTGGAGATTACCTTTTCTTAATACTTGTGAACAGTTTTCAAAAATCATTTGGCCTGGGAAGCTTTCCTTAACTTCTTCCAATTTCTTCTGTTCCACTCTCACATTCTCTATCTAATTATTTACATCTTCTATTGTTCTCCAAATGGAGAATTTGAAGCTGTGTGTACTTGATGCTGGTAGATAAAACAAAAGCAAAAGCTCTAATCTAATCCAGCAAGAAAGTGAACTTTGTCACTTTCCATGAAAATAGCATGTTTTCTTCATGCAAATAGCATGAGCTGGGAATTCCAGTTCAAATATACTTTGGTATACAGAGGTTAGTAGCCCATGCTCCACATAGCAAAAGTGTTCAGGATGGCTTTTAGTGTTCCAATGACTGGGAATGTGGAGAAAATTCAATAGAATGTAAAATCTCTGAGAGTATTTTTTTTCTTTTATTTTAGAGTCTAGTAGAGTGCCTTGTATGTGAATGCCTAATAAATTATTCTTCAATGAGATTTCATAGAATGTGTGTAAAGTTATATGAGTTTGGAGGTTGGTAGGGGTGAAATAATTAAGGAGAGACCAGACCTGAAGAAGTTGATATTCTATAATTTTTTTTTTACTCCTAATTGTTTATTTTTATCCTCAGTGTTCTAGACATCTTGATTAAACAAGGTTCCCTGTTTATGTGTGCCTCTTTCCTCTTCCTCATATGTCATGAGGGAAAGATTCTATAAACCTCCCCTCCTACCCACCCTTCCATTAAGGCAATGAATTATTGAAACTCTTGGGGAACAAACTAGATGGCCTCAAAGGGTTCCACAGGCTCTAAAATTCAAGGACCTTTTATTATGTCTAAGACTTTAAATACAACATTTTAAAAGCTCTTAATAATAATAACTAGCATTTATGTAGCACTTTAAGATTCATGATATATCTCATTTGATCCTCACAACAACATAGGATATAGGTACTATTATTACCCTCATTTCACATGTGAGGATACTGAGACAGAAAGAGGATAAATGATTTGCCCAGGGAGACTGGATTTGAACTCAGATTTTTCTGACTTTAGGTCCATTGCTCTTTTCCACTCCACCATCTAGCTACTTTGGTGGCCCAACCTTTGGTCTAGACCCCTATCCACCATTTAACAGAACATGTCAGTTTAAAGGAAAGCAATTCCCTGCCATCTGACTACTAACACTACCACTTGATCCAAGATTCTCAAGATTCCCTTACTTGTTAAATCTAATGATCTTTTCTCAGCATTAATCATTACCGACCCTTCTGCAGCATTTGACCCTGTTAAACACCCTCCTAGATCCTCTTTTTTTTATGGTGGCGGCTGTGATACTGTTCAGTCTGGCTTCTGCTCCTATATGACTGATGGTTTCTTCTCTATCATTTTTTCTGGAACCCCTCCTTTTACCACCCATCAAATGTGAGCATTTTCCATGGTTCTTTCCTGGAACGTCTCTTTTTCTGTCCTTGGTGATCTCATCAAATCACATTCGTTGAGTTATCAGCTCTAAGGAGATGGGGCCCAGATCCATATATCCACTGTTAACCTCTCTCCTGTCTCCACATCACCAGAGGGAAGTCTTGCAAGTATCTCAAACTTAGCTTGTCTAAAATAGAACTAAATATAATTTTACTCAAAACTCTCCAACATCCCCCATTTTGTTGATGACATGTATCACCATCTTCCAAATCACTCAAGGTCACACCCTTTGTGCATTCTTGATTCAACTCTTTCTCTAAACACCTATATCCAATAAGATGTCAGGACTTGTTAATCCTTCTTCCATTTCTTATATGTATCGCCTTCTCTCTACTCATACAACCTCTATTTTAGTTCAGACTATCATTATCTCTCCCACAGCTATTGCCTTTTGATTGGTGTCTTTGCCTCTGGTCTCTTCCCTCTTGAATTTATCTTCTTCACAGCTGCCAAGTTGATATTTGTAAAACATATATTTGACCATGTCAACCATACTATTCCAATATCTTCAATGCCTTTCTATTGCCTATGGGATAAAGTACAAAATCTTTAGTCAGTAATTTAAAACACAATCCAGCTACCACCTATCTTTCTAGACTATTTCATATTATTCCCCTCCAAGCAAAAGTTCAAAGTGGTATGCTAGCTATTCATTTAAATGGCATACTACTTCCCACCTCCATGCCTTTATCCAAGTGGTCCTCTAAGTCTGGAATTTCTGTTAATTCACCTATGCATAGACAGCTGTTTCAAAAATAACATCCATATTATTCAAGATCTTTCCTGTCTATTGAAATGCAGTCAAGTGAGTTATTTATGAATTTGCATTTACCATGTCAAGTACCTCCCAATAATTTGTCCTATGATGATATTCATGATGCATTGACATCAAGCTTCTGCATTGACTCTTTGGATTCTCTCATTTATTAGTCTTGAATGATATTTTCTAGTTGGTCATCCTTCCATACACCTGGCTTTCACATATAAGTCACTGAGTATCAAAATGCTTTTCCCCCGTTTTTTGAAAGGCAGAGTGGCAAACAAAGGAGCTGGCATTAGAATAAGGAAGACCCAAGTCTAACCTCTGATACACACTGGCTAAGTAACCTCAGAAAAACCTCTTATCTTCTCAATGTCCCCAAACAACCTTCTAAGACTAAAAAAGTTTCATATGGGAAGGTGGAGAGGAAGCAGCCATGTAAAGAAATGGGAGATAGTATTCAATATAAAGAATAGCAAAAAGGCCAGTTTTGCTAGATTGCAGAGTGTGTAGAAGGGAGTAATATGTGGTAATGCTGGATAGGTAGGTTGAGGCTATGGCTTGGAGTCCTTTAAATGACAAACAGGTGAGTTTATATTTAATCTTAAAAGTGATAAAGATCCACTGGGATTTATTGAGTCAATGGAATGACATAGTCAAAGCTGTGCTTTAAGAAAATCATTTTCATGGTGGGTGAAGAATAGGTTGGAATAGGGAGAGATTTCAGTCAGAAAGTCCAATTAAATGATTGTTGTAATTATCTAGGTGAGAGGTGAGGAGGGCCTGAGCTAGGGTGGTAGTGGGATGAATGAAAAAGAGGGAATGGGTGCAACTAGGTAGCACAGTGGATAGAGCACTGGCCCTGGAGTCAAGAGGACCTGAGTTCAAATTTGGTCTCAGACACATAACATCTTCTAGCTGTGAGACCCTGGGCAAGTCACTTAACCCCAGTTGCCCTCACCAAAAAATAAAAAAAATAGGGGATGGAGGCAACAGTGGCAAGATTTGGCAATTGAATAGATACGTGAAGTGAGAATAAGTAGCAGAAGATGAGACTGAAGTGTCAGGCTTAGGTGACTAGAAGAATGGTAGTACAACTTAACATAGTAGAGAAGTTTGGAAGCAAGTTTGGGGAGGGAAATAATGATCTTTGTTTTAGATATGTTGAGTCTGAGATATCTGTAGGTTATTCAGTTCACAATGTCCAGTATGCAGTTAGTAATGCAAAACTAATGCTGATATTGCTGCTTTTGCCATTGTATCCACAACATGATCAACTCTGCCATTTCCTTTGATTCTTCAAGGTGGACCTGTGATCCTTTTTTTCTATGCAACTATAACTTCTTGGCCATCTCCACACCATGCTGCCTGTTATGAGGACTCAAGCTCTTACCAAGACTCAAGATGCCTTCTCTGTAATTCTAAGCTCTGATGAGTAAACATTCCCTTAATTTTGTTCAGTGTTAGGTTTACCATTCCACATCTCAGTCATCTTCATCTCACATTGCTGCACTGGTACCATTTCTCTATGCCCTTTTCTGAATCTCGCTCTGAGAATAAGTAATTAAATTAAAGCTCATTTAATGGAAGGGACCTGTCATCCATTTGCTCTATTACTGCAATCACCATACACTCTGACATCCCCATACTAAACATTCCTTTAAGGTCACCACTTCTCTTTATGTGGGGGTCTTCCTTTATTAAAAGGTATGCTTCTTGAAAATAGGGTCTGTCTTGTTTGTATTTGTATCACTAATACATGACAGCACCTAGCTTAGAGTTATTCAGGTAATCAACCAGCAATTTTAAGCACTTAGTATGTGCTAGGTACTGTGCTAACTACTGGAAATTGAAAAAAAAAAGTAAAAAAAAATAAGTACATTCCCTTTCCTCAAGGAGCTTTCTAAAGTGTTGTTTGTCCTTCATTTTCTTTTTTTCTCACTAATTTATTTATTTTTAGTTTTGAACATTCACTTCCAAAAGATTTTGAGATCCATATTTTCTCCCCATCTCATCCCTCCCCCCACCCCAAGATGGCATGTATTCTGAATACCCCTTCCCCTAATCTGTCCTCCTTTCTATCCCCTCCTTTTCTCTTATCCCCTTCCCCTTCTATTTTCCTGTAGGGCAGGATAGATTTCTACACCTCATTGCCTGTATAGTCATGCAAAACACTTCCATAGTAGTCATGTTGTGAAAAATTAACTGTATTTCCCTTCACCCTATCCCACCCCCCATTTATTCTATTCTCTCTTTTGACCCTGTCCCTCCTTAGAAGTGTTTGCTTTTGATTACCCCCTCCCCTCTATCATCCCTTTGCTCTCTTATCCCTTTCCACCCTATTTTCCTGTAGGATAAGATAGATTTCCATACCCAATTGAGTGTGTATGTTATTCCCTCCTTAAGCCAAATCTGATGAGAATAAGATTCACTCATTCCATCTCACATTCCCCAGTTTCCCCTCCACTGTAAAAACTTTTCTTGTCTGTTTTATGTGAGATAATTTACCCCATTCTACCTCTCCTTTTCTCCTTCTCCCAGTATAACCCTCTCTCAACCCTTAATTTTATTCTCCAGATATCACTCCTTCATCTTCAACTCACCCTGTGCCCTCTATCTATCTATACATACATACATACATACATACATACATACATACATACATACAGCTTTTTCCCCTCCAACTACCCTAGTACTGACACAGGTCTCATGAGTTACAAATATCTTTCCATGTAGGAATGTAAACAGTTCAACCTTAATAAGTCCCTTATGATTTCTCTTTCCTGTTTACTTCTTCAGGCTTCTCTTGAGTCTTGTATTTGAAAGTCAAATTTTCTATTCAACTCTGGTCTTTTCATCAAGAATGCTTGAAAGTTCTCTCTTTCACTGAATGTCCATTTTTTCCTCTGAAGGATACTACTCAGTTTTGCTGGGTAGGTGATTCTTGGTTGTAATCCTATCTCCTTTGCCCTCTGGAATATTATATTCCGTGCCCTGTGGTCCCTTAATGTAGAAGTTGCTAAATCTTGGGTTATCCTGATTGTGTTTCCACAATACTTGAATTATTTCTTTCTGGCTGCTTGCAATATCTTCTCCTTGACCTGGGAACTCTGGAATTTGGCTACAATATTCCTAGGAGTTTTCCTTTGGGGATCTCTTTCAGGAGGTGATTGGTGAATTCTTTCCATTTCTATTTTACCCTCTGGTTCTAGAATATCAGGGCAGTTTTCCTTGATAATTTCTTGAAAGATGATGTCTAGGCTCTTTTTTTTTTTTTTTGATCATGGCTTTCAGGTAGTCCAGTAATTTTTAAATTATCTCTCCTGGATCTATTTTCCAGGTCAGTTGTTTTTCCAATGAGATATTTCACATTGTCTTCTATTTTTTCATTCTTTGGTCTTTGTTTTACAATGTCTTGATTTCTCATAAAGTCACTAGCTTCCATTTGCTCCATTTTAATTTTTAAGGAAGTATTTTCTTCAGTGAGCTTTTGAGCTTCCTTTTTGATTTGACTAATTCTGCTTTTGAAGGCATTCTTCCCCTCATTGCCTTTTTGGATCTCTTTCACCATTTGTGTTAGGCTATTTCTTAAGGTGTTATTTTCTTCAGTATTTTTTTGGGTCTCCTTTAGCAAGCTGTTGACTTGTTTTTCATGATTTTCTTTCATCACTCTCATTTCTCTTCCCAGTTTTTCCTCTACTTCTCTTACTTTCTTCTCAAAATCCTTTTTGAGCTCTCCCATGACCTGGGACCAATTCATATTTTTCTTGGATGTAGGAGCATTGATTTTGTTGTCTTCTTCTGGTTGTATGTTTTGATCTTCTTTGTCACCAAAGAAAGATTGTATGGTCTGACTTTTTTGTGCAATTTTCTCATTATCCCAGACAATTACTTGAGTTATAAACACTTTCTTAAGGTAGGGGTCTACTTCCCGTGTGGAGAATGTACTGTACCAAGCTTTGGGGTTTTGTGTAGCTGTTTCCAGAGATACCGGGACCTGTAAATTTTCCCTTCTTCCAAGGTGTTGTGATCAAAGGTAAAGTGTTTACTCCTATATTGGCCTGAGTTCTGGCCTATGAGTGACCACAAGCACTCTTTTCCACCTTGGAACTGTGAGGAGGATTCCCTCTCCACTGCTATTACAAGCTCCACCACGCCAGCACTCCCCCTCACCCCAGGACTGCCACCCAGAAATTTGACTCAGATCCAAGCATGGGCAAAGCAAGAGAATCCTGCCTCAGTACCAGCAAAGAGATCCCTGCAATCCCCCTCTGATGAGCCACTCAATTCCTCTTCAGTCTGTGGCCAGAGAGCTCAGGAAGTAGTCACTGACCTGGGGACATGCTAGGACTGGGGCTGGGACCCAGCTTCTCTTTCACCATGGTCACAGTCTTTTCCTACTGACCTTCTTTGGCTTTTGTGGGTTGAGAAGTCTGGAAACCACCACAGCTGCCCATGATTCAGTCCTCTGAGGCCTGCTCCAGGTTTGCTGAGGCCTGGTCTTTTCCTGCACACCCACACATGCTGAGCTGTGTTTCTCTCCCAGCCAGGCACGATCAACCTTTCCAATAAATCATCCAGGTTGTTTTGGGCTGGAAATTTGTTTCACTCTGTCTTTTTGTGGGTTCTGCTGCTTTAGAATTTGTTTAGAGCCTTTTTTTTACAGGTGTTTGGAGCGATTTGGGGAAGAGCTCAAGCAAATCACTGCTTTTACTCCACTATCTTGGCTCTACCCCCAGTCCTTCACCTTGTCCTTCATTTTCAAAGACAATTAGTGACATCACAGGTGATGCCTTGACTTGTGTATGAATTGGATTTAAGTGAGGCAGAGGTGTACAAAGTCATCAGCCTCACTCTCCTAGTCTCATAAAAGTCTAGCGGCAAAATAAACTAACAAAAAATTAAGATGACCTGCAGTGGCCTGAGATGCAGTGGATAACCTTGGCATCTTTGTTGTCTGACCAAGCTCTAAGTGCTCCACAGCACTTGCTTCAACCACTTTTGTGGCTGTTGGAACAAATTGTTCTTATCTGCCCATTCCATCAGTGTAAATGTTTTTTTCAGTTGTATATTACTCTTCGTGACTCCTTTTGGGGTTTTCTTGGCAAAGATGCTGGAGTGGTTTGTCATTTCCTTCTCTAGCAAATTTTACAGATGAGGAAACTGAGGCAAACAGGGTTAAATGACCTGCCCAGCATCACACAGCTAGTAAGTGTCTGAGCCTGGAAATGAACTTAGGAATTCCTTACTCTAGGGCTTGCACTCTATTCACTCTGCCACCTAGCTGCCCTGCTTGAGATAACCATTTCACCAATTCACCAATTCTAATTCGCCAATGGGTTTGAGGCCTGTTGGTGACCCTCAGCCTGGTTTAGCCTGTTTGCCAAGTTGATTTACTGAGATGTGCTGCTATGCATACTATATTTTCTTTGAGTCACAGGTGAGAGTTGGGTCCAAATGGACACCAAAGTCAGATGAACAGCCCTGAAAAGGGCTCCGTCTCACCAGAGGTGTTAGTCTTTCTTGAATATCCCATTCACCTCTATCTTAAGTATATAAAAAAGGAAGAGGTGAGGGAGGAAAGACAAAGCTATCCAGACTAGGGGCAGGATAAAGGAAGTCTAGAATTCATCCTGGAAAGGAATGATAATGACTGACCTGGCTCCAGGAAGGATTCATCCAATCAGAGAAAGTGGGTAAGGGCAGAGATCACTTCCAGTGTTTGAATTCCAGGGCTGGAATTCAAGTTGGGCATGGTAGAAGAAGTCTGTAACATAGAATGGAAAGGAATGAGGTAATTTGATTTAATAAATGCTTTTTAACTTATTCATTCTTCTGGTTTCCCTTATCATTAGAATGTCAACATCAATGTAGTTTAGTTACTCCAGGTGTCTATCCATGCTTTGGTCATTGGACCAAGATCTCATATATTGAGTATTAAAAGCTAATCTCATGTTTAAGGTAGTCTAAAAAGTGTATGATTGTTAACACCTTTTGCCCCCTGCCCCCCCTCTCCTTTTCCATTATGCTATTGGACAATCACCACTTGAGTAGAAAGAGACTGCACAGGACTAAAGGCCATTTTACACTTATTTATTCATTTAACCATTTTAAAAAATGCTTCAAAAGTTTCCATGGTCAAACTACCAATTATGATACCATCTAGACTCAGCTAGGTTGGTTCTCAGAATGCATACATAGATAATTGCTAGACTCTGCTTATAACCTTTTTCAGCATAGTAGACACTTCCAGAGTTTATATGCTGCTGGCATAGATAGACCCTGAGAATAGGAACCCTAGGTCAACTTCATGCCACAGTGAAGCATCAAACAAGTACTTTATGGAATTAATCAAACTGCAAAACATTTAATTAGTATATATTAACAAAAATAACAGAGGAAACCAAGCAATAGAATTATTCTCAGATCATCCTCTCATCCCTCTCCCAACTATAAGTGGATAAAATCTCTCAGACTCCTGAGTTGGTAGAGAATGAAATAAATTCCTGGAGAACTCATGTTCCAAGGTGAGAAAGGATTGTGTCATGGTTGGAACACTTTTCCAGTGTGAATTCTCATGGCTCTATCTCTTGGCAACTGACATACTTCACTGCTTCTCAGTGAAACAATATCTCCCTCGGCATGGATCCAGGATTCCCTTGCTATTATTGCCAATTCAGCTGTCATCCTTTGACACCCCAGCCTCTACCAATGTTCTCTGCTGCCCTGCAAAGCTGCTGCTGTCCAGTGAAGCTGTCATCTGCTACTGTTGCTGCTGTTTCTTCCTAGGGGAGTGTCTCACTCTTTCAACAGGAGGAGATCCAGGGATCAATAGGCCTTGAACAAATCAGCACATTTTAGCTCTTTGATTAATCAAGCCTATAATGTTCTCTACTGACACACAAAAGGGTCTTTCAGGTGGATTCGTGACCCTTCCCACCCCACATAAATGCACAAAACCCTCACTAGGGTTAGCCAAATAAATCCCTTTCACTTTTATCCTGCCCTAGGGTGTAGACTGTATGTGCTCCACGCATTCTAAAAGACTTT
Organism: Vombatus ursinus; assembly: GCF_900497805.2. NCBI lineage: Eukaryota > Metazoa > Chordata > Mammalia > Diprotodontia > Vombatidae > Vombatus > Vombatus ursinus. Next base: position 72,659,523 of record NW_020954596.1, on the reverse strand, counting down.
GTACTGTCTTCTTCAGACTGGCAATAGATAGATACATCCTCCATGTATCAACCCTTTCAACTTTTGCCATGACCCTGATGCCATACAAACTGCTTCAAGGAGGCATTTAATATATAACATTGGGGTCAGAATTGTCCATTTCTGCCCCCATATTTCTGTTTTGCATACATATATATGCAAATTATTGCCTTAGAAAAGAAAGAGCTTTTGATAGCTTTGCTTGATGACATGTTACAGAGAGCAATACAGATCAGCAACTCACCGGTAAGTTATGGTTTTAAATGGTTGCACTTTCATGAAGAGAGTAATGTGAGTTCATTGTGAACAAGGTACTGTTTCACTTAAGAAAAATATCCCATGATTAGTATGGTGTCTGGAGTATCAAAAGGATTTAATAAATGAATGTTTATTGATTGATAGTTTAAGCAATGGCCCCCAAGTCCAATGGACTAGTTTGAAGCTAAAACCATCAATGATAAGTTTAAGGTTAATTAACAATGGGTCAACTTCTTTGCCTATAAATTACAGAACCTGTGACTTTGTGGAAGCCACAGAGTACACATGCAAAGCTCAATGTCAATTATGTTCCTTGAGGACAGTGCTTCCAAGGCACCAAATGAAGCAGTTTATGTAGATGGGACTCATAAGTCACTGAAAAAGTGGCAAAAGAGAGGAAGGAAAAAAATAACAAGAAAGAAGAAGTGGTCACGGTACTCTGGTTTTTACCAGCTTTAGTAAAAAACCAGGGCATCATGGCAGCTTCCACTTTCTTATTCCTTTTGTTTTGTTTTGCTTTGTTTTTCTTTCTTATTTTTACTTCTACCTACTCTGAAAGGTGTTGATTTTGCAATATTGGAAGACCCAACCTGAAACCTTGTAATTCATGTCACTGACTAGCAGTGATAATAACAACCCAAAGAAAAGAAATAGCATTGATCTCTGGAGAAGCCGGACTAATAGGACATTGTTTGAAACTTGGCAATGCCAAGCCTAGTTCCTATCAGAGAGGGAGAGCACAGCACAAACATAATAGGTTTAGTATTCCCTTTGGGTGGTTATAAACAAAATCAATATGTACTAATGACTGCAGCAATAAATTTAGTCATACTTCATATGGTAACATTCGGCACTTACCCAGTTGTTGGCTTGACATAGAGTAATAGAGTTTACCCTTTTTAAGTTGTAAATTACTATGAAAATGCTGAGCCTAACAGTAAAATATGTTTGGGGATGTTTTTAAGCTTAGGAAATATTGGTAATACTTACACTAAGCATACTATTAAAATAAATAAATAGTATTTATTGCTTGGTTCCCAGCTGCTCCTGGATGAAAAGCAGTGGGAAAGGAGAAACACGACGTACATATTTATCATGCACACAGAGCTCATGTTTTCCTAATACATGTCCAAAGAGTTGCTTTCTGCAGATAGCAAAAGGAAATTATTCTCTTCCTTTCTGTGGGAACATGCTGGTGTCAATAATCAGGAGATGGAAAGGATAGTGGCAATTGTAGTGGTAATTGTGAAATCAGACATCACAAAAGCCTTTTTTAAACCTTTTGCCCACCAACTAATCTGTGGGGGCTAGTGTGTGCTTTCAGATTTATGATTCATTGATGCTAGTAGATAGGATTGTAGCTTTTAAGGTACAATAGATGATTACTCTCTTAGAAGAAAGGGCTGTGTGTGTGTGTGTGTTTGTGTATGTATTTAAAAATATACTAACCAGTCAACTCTTGATTGTACCTATCAAAGAAAAGAACTGAAAGGCATGGATGACATGAAATAAGAAATAAACACTACAGCATTCAAATTTGACTTTAGAATCAATTGTATATGTATATGGGTTTTTATGCCCTTGAATGCACACGCAAATCTTTCTAATATTGGTTTGTTGAGGTTAAAGATAAAATTAAGAACTATCTTGGTATACTGGATAGAGAGACTTAGGTTCAAGACCTACCTCTAATACCTACTGGGCAAATCACTTAGCTATCATTGCCCTAATCAATCAACTCTCTAAGAGTTGAAGAGATAATCCCTCACTGGGAGCTTCCTAAGTGGTTAAAATCACAATGATTAAAAAAAAGAAATAAAATGAAAGACATCACAAAGTAATGGGTAAAAGAGCCAGCTTTGCAGTCTTTGGTCAAATCACCTCTCTCACAACAACAGTAACCAGTAGCTTTATATAGTTCCAACTATGTGCCAGGCACTGTTAAACGCTTTATAAACATTATCTAATTTTATTCTCACAATAGCTCTGGGAGGGAGGTGCTATTATTATCCCCATTTTACAGTTGAAGAAAATGAGGCAAACAGAGGTTAATTAACTTGCCAAAGGTCACATAGCTAGGGTCTGAAGCTGGATTTGAATTTTGGGCTTCCTGAATCCTGTCCCAGTACTTTATCCACATAGTTGTCTAGGATGCATTGTACAACCATGGAAAAGTTGCCCCCTAAATTTTTTTTTGCATCCTATACTTATTTTTGTTTCCTTTTCCATCTCTGTCTCCTGGATTTTGTTGATGATATTTAGAAAGCCTGATGATTTCATATGTTTATTTTCTTTTTTAATATTCATTTTTAAATTTTGAGTTCCAAATTTTCTCCCTTCCTCTAGCCTTTCCCCTATCCATTGAGAAGTCAAACAATATGACATACATTATTCATGTAAAGTCATATAAAATATATTTCCGTATTAGCCATGTTACAGAAAAAACCCTAGAAAAATAAAAAGTGAAAAAAAATGCTTCCATCTGCACCCAGAGTTTATCAGTTCTCTCTCTGGAAGTAAATAGCATTTTCCACCATGAGTCCTCTGAAACTGTCATTGATCATTGCATTGATCACGGTAGCTAATTCTTTCATAGTTGATCCTTGTAACAATATTGCTATTATTGTGTACAATGTTCTATTGGTTCTTTTCATTTTACTCTAAGTTAATTCATGTAAGTCTTCTCAGATTTTTCTGAACCCATCTGCCTCATCATTTCTTCTTGTTCAGACATAACCCAAAATGATTAGTATCCCCTCAATTTCAAATTCTTTGACATCACAAAAAGATTTGCTATAAATATTATTGTACGAATAGGTGCTTTTCCCTTTTCTTTGATCTCTTTGGGATACAGAACTAGTAGTGGTATTGCTGGGTCAAAGGGCATTAAGTTTTATAGCCTGTTGGGTGTACTTCCAAATTGCTCCCCAGAATGATTGGACTAGTTCAAAGCTCTTATATTATTAGTTTACCTATTTGCCCAAATTCTCTACAACTTTTGTCATTTTCCTTTTATGTCATCTTAGTCAATCTAATGGGTTTAATGTGGTACCTCAGAGTTATTCCAGTTTGCATTTCTCTAATTATTAGTTATTTAGAGCATTTTTATGTCACTCTCTTGATACCTTTGATTTCTTGTATCCTTTGACCATTTATCAATTGGAGTGTTGTGGGAATTTCCATGGTGGAAATTCCACATACCAAAGGAAATCACAGGTTCAAATAAACAAATGAATAAAAACTAAAATTAATTTGCTTTCATGAAGTAAAGTAGTAAGAAAAGTTAACTGATAAAATATTGAGATTATATATGAAATCTCTTGCAAAGCAATACTCATTCCTGTCTGTATAGTTATTTATTCCCATTTCTTTACACCTATGTAAAATCTACCCTTTGAGAGTCCATGGATAGTTGTTTTATGAAACTTACCTAATAACCCAAAGACACATTTTGGTTAGTACCTAAGCATGTTGCTTTTCTTGTGTTATTCTCTAATCTTTGATGGTTCTAAGATTCTAGAGATCTTTCCTTAAGGGCAAAAAGTTTTAATTTTTATTATTTTTTTCTTTTTCATAGTGTGAAGCATGGTGCTAAGAATATAATAGATAATTAATACTTGTTGAATTGAAAACAAAAATATATCCATATATACACAGACAAAATTGTAAATGGATCTAAGATTTGGTTGGAGTGTGGAAGACACTCTCAGCTGTTATGTCAGTGAGATCTGATCTAATATATAAGTTATTCATAATCACTGAGACTCTGAACAAACATTATGCAGAGTAATAGGGGTTGTATATATTTTCCATAATTGTATTTGGCCTGCATTCTGTGTGGGAATTTGTGTATTCAATTATGATGAACCTGTATTGCGTGAAAAGCATAAAAATGCTGGATTGTTTTTGCATTGTAATGAGCTAAATTCTGGTTTTAGTTATCTCTTTGACAAAATGGCATTATCTAGGTGAAAATAATAGCCTGCTATATGTTTTTATTAAGCCTCAGCTTGGCTACTGACTTGCCAACATAGCAGGAATACTTGAGAGGTTGGTTCAACCTGGCAGAGCAAGTCATTTTTTTCTAGCCAAAATGCCAATTACCCACAGAAGAATTATTTCATCAGTTTAATCACCTTGTTTTATAAATGAGATTTTTTCATTCAAGCATGAAGCACTCTACTCATTCATACTGAGATGCTAAGAGGGAGCATTGAAACTAGAATGCTAGCCGACCTTGGTGGGAAGCAGTGAAATGCCACTCTGTCATACAAGAATGGTATGTAGGTGGAGTGTTGCCCATCTAATTGGAAATACAGACACGGAATCATTCATGAATTCAAATCATCAGTGGATGTTTTTTTTTTTTAATTTTAACAATTATCCAGACACCTTTATGAGGAGAAAGGTAGGGTAGTTTATTGGGGGAAATGCTGGACTTGATGTCAGGAGAAATGAGTTCTAATACTGGCTCAGACACTAGTTCTATAACCATAAGCAAGTAACTTTGTCCCTCTAAAGCTCAGTTTCCTCATCTGTAAAATGGACATAATAGTTCTTGAACTACCTACTTCAAGGGTTGTTGTGAGGAAAACTTTTTGTAAAACTTAAAACACAGTGTAAATATGGGTTATTACTAAGATCAGATACTCCATGTGGATTTGTCTTATATCTACTTTTGAAAATACTTCATTAACTGTCTACAGAACACCGAAGCTAACCAATAGATACAATTAAAAACAAAACAAACATATAGCAGCAGTCACAATTGATGGTTTAACTAAAGTCACTAGCCAATTTAGTCAGATGATTGAGTATGCCCTCACTCCCACCCCCCAGATAATGTGGAAGATAGCTAATTGATAAGCAACAGAGATAATGTAGTAGAGAGAGAATGAGTGTGGTCTACTGGCTAGAAAACTGGTCTGAGAGCCAGAAGACCTACATATAAGTCTTGTCTCTGGTTCTAATTGTGTAATTCTGGGTAAAGCAAAACAAACAAACAAAAAAAATCCCAGAAGATAGAAGGGACTTCCTAGGTATCTAGTCACCTTCACACCTCATCCCTTCTATAATATCACTAACAAGTAGTTGTGAACAAAGCTTGTGAACAAAGAACCCTAGGGAGGAGGAAGCCATAAACTTCATATAACTTTAGAAATTGAAAAAACAATCAGAAGGCATCCAATACAATGCCTTCATGTTGCAGACAAGGAAACTCTCTGAACCTCAGTTTTAAATCTATTAATCAGGTATGATAATAGTTGTAGTATTACCGTCAGAGTGGTTGTGAGGAAAATATTTTGTAAACCTTGAAGTATGAGCTATGGTGAAGTATCTCAAATGGCCCTAAAGAGATGAAAGATGGGAAAAGAAACTGGATTGGACCAAGAACATTTAATGAACAAAAGTACTTGAAATGATAAACCTCAAGAGCACAAAGGATCTGAAAGAAAGAAATTACCAAAGCCATGGGGAAAAAAATTCAGACCATATTTATTCTGAATCAAGGTGACTGAGAAAACCTCAGTAATTCCTGACCTATATGCCCTCTCTCCCATTTATATAAAACATTTTTTTTTATAATCATCTGCACATGAAGATAGGGGCACCTTGATGAGGGAATTATGAAACAAGTAGGCTTTTGAAAGATATGTTCAACATTGCATTATATCTTTAATACCTCATAATTAAATGTAAGATATAAAAACATAAAATGCTATTTGCTAATTATGAAAAAGCATGGAATTTGATAGGACAAAAATTCACCTTGCAAGTCCTTTTACAGAAATGTGTTATCTATACATCAATTCCATTCAATATTTTTTAATGTGGTTTCATTCACCACTCCCTCCCCACCCCATCCCTCAACAAAAATTTTAATGACTCTTTGGTAATTATGAACAGCAGGTGAGTCTAAAAGAGGATGTATGGTTACCTAAAGTATTTACCACTGTGATGAGTTAGGGAACCCTCATGAATGCAAAATCCTTCACATGTTCTTCGTTGCAGAAAATTGTGTTGATTATATCAAGTTCCAAGAAATAGCACAGCCTTCTAGAAGAGAAACACAATGAATCAGGAGTTTGGTTGGTCCACAGGAAAGATCAAATGGATGAAGAACATCTACTAATTTGGATGATACTTTATAGAGATTGTCCAATTGTTAGAGTCAAGCTATAGAGTGTCCAACTGTGACTGATTAGACCAATATGAGGTCAGAATACTCTACCACAGGTCAAGCACAAATAGTCCATGTGAACATCTGGAGTGGATTCTCCAAATTTGTACATCCCATACTCCTTTTGAGCTACTTCGATAATGTTTTGCCCATAGAGTATAGCACCTTCTCTGATGAAGGCAAGTCATGCTGGATGGTCCTGTGCCAGTGTCTACCATGTCACACAATCAATTCCAAAATTATTGAGAGAACTTGAGAGTGTCTTTGTATTACCTTTTCTGACCATGATGTGAGTACTTGCCCTATGTGAATTCTCCACAAATACTCTTTTTGATAAGTATACATTTGGCATTCGAACAACGTGGCCAGCCCATTGGAGTTGCACCCTAGTTTGAATGCTTGGAAGTTTAGTTCAAGAAAGGACCTCAGCGTCTGGTATCTTATCCTGCCAGGTGATCTTTGGAATCTTCCTAAGACAATTAAAATGGAAGCAATTCAGTTTCCTGGTGTTGTGTTGAAATACTGTCCAGGTTCCTAAGCATGCAACAATGAGGTCAGAACAATGTTTTTCTAGACCTTCAGTCTGGTAGTCAGTCTAATACCTCTTCACCCCCACACTTTTCTTCAGAGTCTTACCAACACTGAGCTAGCTCTGGCAATGAGTGTGTCAACCTCATCATCAATGTGTACAGCCCTGGAAAGTACACTGCCAAGGTAAGTGAACTTATTCACAGCATTCAGAACTTTTCCATTTGCTGTAACTGATGTTTTCACATATGGATGGTATGGTGCTGACTGATGGAGCACCTGTGTTTTCTTGGTGTTAAGTGGCCAAAATTAGCACAAGCAGCAGAGAATTAATCCATACTTTGTTGCATCTCAGCTTCAGAGGCTGAGTGCAAAATCACCTGCAAACAAACAAAAGTCATGCACCAACACTCCTTCCACCTTAGTCTTGGCTTGTAGTGTTTTCAAGTTGAAGAATTTACCATCAGTGTGGTAACTAACCTTGATGTCATGTTTGTCCTCATGGAAGGCATTTGGCAACATGGCTGAAAATATCATGCTAAAAACATAGGAGCAAGCACACAGCCTCATTTCACACCACTGATGACTGGGAAAGCACAAGAGCATCGTACATTACCCTGAATCTGGGCAAGCATGCCATTGTGAAATTGACACACAATACTAATGAACTTTGGGCAACCAAATTGTGATATAATTTTCCATAACCCCTCGTGACTGAGGTATCAAAGGCCTTGATCAGATCTACAAACATTGTGTAAAGACCTCTGTTCTACTCCTGGAATTTCTCCTGGAGTTGCTGGGTAGCAAACACCACATTGACTATTTCTTGGACCTTTCTGAAACCACACTGGCTCTCAGGTAGATGACCATCTTCCAGGTGAAGAATCAATCTATTAAGGAGGACTTTGGCAAGAATCTTGCCAGCAATGACTAAGAGAGAGATCCCCCTGTGATTGTCACAGGACAATCAATTTTCTTTACTTTTGTAGACATGGACAATGGAGGTGTCTTTGAACTCCTGGAGGATAACATCCTCTTGCCATATAACCCAGAAAACTTCAGGCAGGTTTTGTATAAGCAATGGACCCCCAACCTTGTAAATCTCAGCTGGAGCAGAATTAGCACCAGGTGCTTTGCCACACAAAAGGAGCCTAGTGGCATTCAAAACCTCTTCTTTAGTTGGAACTTCAGATAGGGAGGGATAGACTTCAACCTGAGGTAAACAGTCAATGGCATCATCATTAATCGATGATGGTCTGTTGAGAACACTATGGAAGTATTTAACCCATCTCTCTAGGATCTTGTCCTTATCACTAATCTTCATCAGCACTGAGTAGTTGAGATGAACAATAGGTCTTTGGCCCATAAATAGCCTTTAGGGAATCATAAAAGTGCTTTGGATTGTTGCTATCAGCACAAAACTGAATTTCATCTGCCTCCTTACCAAGCCAAGAATCCTGTATCTCTCTAAGCTTCACTAGTACTTTACTTTTGATGGAATTAAATGCTGCTTACTTAGAGATGGATGAACTATTCTACTGGTAAACTCTGTGGAGTTCTTGTTTTTCATTTAGCAGCTTCTGAATTTCCCCATTTTTTTTTGTCAAACCAGTCTTGATGTTTGTGAGTATTCTTACCCAGCTGAGCAAATGCAGTGCTATACTCCAATCTCTGAAAGCTACCCACTCCTTTTCTGTTCCACTGTTGCCAACTGTGTGTTGGCTCAACTTTCCCTCCAAGTTAGCAACAAACTTTCTGCTCAGAAAAGTGCTCTAATCTGTTGACATTAATTCTTCTGGTAGTCATTTTGCCTTGGGGCCACCTCTTTTTTTGAATGCAAATGTTTAGCTTGGAGATGATGTCTATGATCAGTCCATTGGCTTTGTCACTGTCACACTGTGTTGTTTCTTCTCGTTACAATCACATAGTTTATTAAATGTCAAAGTTTGCTGTGAGGGTGCTTCCATGAAGTTTTATTGCATTTGGGTAAATGGAAGACAGTGTTGGTGATGAGGTTATGAGATGCAGAAATCTTTAATAGTAAGTGACCATTGCTGTTGCTATTTCCAACTCCATGGCTCCCAAGGACCCCCTTTCGTGTCTGGTAGTCTGAGCCTACTCTAGCATTGAAGTCACCTAGAATTATAAGCTTGTCCTCTTTTGGCACATTGACAATAAGGGTCTCTAGCTCTTCATAAAATTTTTCTTTTGTCTCATCAAGGTTCATCATCATGGGAGCATAGGCACTGATGATGGTGGCATGGCATATTACTGTAAGTGGCAATTGCATTGCTGTGAGCCTGTCAATCACTCTTTTTGGTAGGCATACAAGCTTATTGACTAGATTAGTTTTGATTGCAAAACCTACATTAGCTTTGTGGTACTCCCCTTCACTGTGACCACTCCAGAAAAACATATGTCTAGCTCCAACTTCATTTGCCAGCATTGTTTCACTCAGGGCTGCTATTTGGATGTGATATCTGGTGAGTTCTCTCACAACAAGAGCTATTTGTCTTTCAGGTCTACTGGATTTTGTGTTGTCTTTAAATTTGCATATATGCCGTGTACTGATGGTGAGTGGAATCATCTTTGTAGAAGTTTTTGTATATTTTTTGGTGTTTTGACCATAGGATAGGATCCCATCTGACATGGTAATCAGGCCAGGGCTGGGTAAGAAGAACATTTTTAGGGCACCTTTTCTAGCCCATTCCTCACATCAGGAGGTAAGCAGTGCTATCCTTAAAAGGCTGATCAGATACCCAGGGGGCTGCCGAATCATACAGCTCCTTCCAGTGAGAAGACAACCCTATGGCCTTGGCTGCCTGTGTGCAGGGTTGTGACTACAGCTTCAAGAGTATCCACACCTGCTTCTTCATCACTTGCCTATTACCACAAAACTTTGAGATAGGTAAAAATGGTAAAATGGTTTGGGTGATGTCTTTTGATTTGTGTATAAATTGGATTTAAGTGAGGCAGAGTTGCATGAAGTCATCAGCCACATTCTCTCTTTCAGAGTCATCAGAGTACAGTGTCAGGACAGAGTCAAGCCTCAATGATGACATGGCTCAAGATGCATCAGATGACCTTGGCATCTTTGATGTCTAACCAAGCTCTAAGCATTCCACAGTGCCTGCTTCAGTTGCCTTTATGGCCATTGGAACAAATTGTTCTCATCTACTCATTCTACTAGGGGAATTCTTCACATTCTTGGCATAGACACCTCCTTAATTCACCAATGAGTTTGAGACCTATCAGTTACCCTAAACCTGGTTTAGCCCATCTTCCACAATGGTTTACTCCATTCACACTCCAGTGTGGCTGCTATGCATGTTACAACTTCTGAAAGCCACAGGTAGGAGTTAGGTGGATCAAGTGGACATCAAAGGTGGAAAACAGTCCTGAAAAGGGCTTGGCAGCCCTCACACCAGAGGTACTAATCTTCCCTACAACCCAATTTGGGGGGGGGCACTAAGGGTTAAATGACTTGCCCAGATCACACAGCTAGTAAGTGTCAGAGCTCAGATTTGAACTCAGGTCCTCCTGACTCCAGGGCTGATGCTTTATCCACTGAGCCACCTAGCTGCCCCTATCTTGAGTGCAGATATAGATATAGATAGGAGACAGACAGTACAGAAGGACAGTGAACTGGACTCAGAGTAGACAAGCAGGCTGTATTACTCTGAGGAAACTGGGAAGGCTCATCTTTTCAATATTAATGTTTTTACCTTTGTGTATGTGTAATTTTTATATGCTTTTATATTATAGGATTAGCCCTAAAATCCACTGACACTCAAATTTGTGAGTTAAAACTCCAAATTAATTTGTACTATTAAACAAGACAAACATCTTGGTGTGATGGGTAGAAGGCCAAGGTTGGAGTCAGTTAGACTTCACGTGATATGTATTGCATAATATCAATTAACATCTTAGGGCCTCTGAGTAACTTAAACTACAGACAAAGAACTGATTTGTGGAGGGGGTTACTATATGGATGAAACTGTAAGGCTGAGCTTTTCTTATTCCCTCCACTATAGCAGGTGTCTATAATATTTCTTTTAAACATGAATGTTAAAAATACTTTAAAAAAGTATTTATTTCCAAATTATCCTTCTCTACTTCCAGTATGGAATTCTCCTTTGCAGAAAAGAAAAGAAAAAGAAAAGGAAAGAATAGAAAAGCAAAGCAAAGTAAAGCAGTTAAACAACAACAACAGATCACAGCCACTGTATTTGACAGTGTATTTGACAGTCTGCTCCTGTGGTCCTCTGCCTTTCTGCTGAGGAGAAAATTATATTCTTCTTGAAAGGCTTATTTTTGCTTGCTCTCATTCCTGGAGTAATTCTCTTAAAGAGTAGAGCTATCCCTGCTCAGTAGAGTTTTGTAGCTTCTATATCCCTGCTGATTTAAACACTTTCAGTACCAAAGCTAAGGCATACAAAGTGCTCACAGCAGTATTCAAGTGTATTATAGATGTCCAGTTAGCCCTCTTGTAAATGGCACATCCATTTAAGCTTAGGTTGAGTGCCAGGGAACAATGCCAATGCAACACGGACAGCAACTCCCAACAATGAATTAATGGCACACTAGAGTTGCATTGTACTACAATCTCTTCAAATTGGGTTGAACATACTTTGTCTGCAACCCACCCATGATTGTCTACAAGAGAATATATTTCAGTGGAATAGTTAAATCTTCCATTCTTTTGTTTTCCTTCCTGAAAATGGCCATTAGATCTATTCAATGCTAGTGTCCATTTATGTTTGAATGCTTACTTAAGACATACTCTGTGTAAAATCAAATCATTAATCAACATTTTTCAATGATTCAAAAAATCATTCATTTGGTCAACCAAGATATTCCAACAAGAGATTATAATCCAAATGATCTGGAAGGTCTAGAACCAGTCTTAAAATGAGGAATATCTTGTTTCAATTCCTTTCTCTGACATGTATAAGGTGTATCACCATAGGCAAGTCACCTAACCACTTGTTCCCCAGTCAATTTTTTAAGACTAAATTGATAGAAGAATTGATGATCCATATCTGTATAGGTTGATTTGGAAATTTTTTTGCATTAATAAAATCATAAATCTTGATAAAAAGAAGAAAAATTAACTGAAAGGGATTCTGATGTAATTTCTATCTTTCCTAGTAGTAACTCTCATCTTCATGTTGATTCAAATGCTAGGTTACACTGAAAAATAACTTTGGAAAGATTATGGATCTATCACAGCAGACTATTAAGAATTATTTATTCACAAATGTTTAGTATTTAATTACTGTGGGGTTTTAAAATAAAGTTAGCCAAACCTTTTGATCTTCTACTACCAAAATGAACCCCAACACAATGCCTTTTGTGGCCTGAATGCCAATTTTCTTAAGTCTGAAGACAAAATGGCATATTCTTCATAAGGCCAAAGTAAGAGAGTAGAGATTTTAGAGCTGCAGGTTCTGAAATTTGCCCTTCTTCCTTCTGCCACTATGACATTCTACACACAAAAGGCAGTGTGGATTAGTGAATAGATAGGGTTCTGGACCTGGATTCAAGAAGACCTGGGTTCAGTTTAAATCCTGCCTCTGGTACATATCAACTTTATGACCATGGTCAAATCACTTTATCTCCCTGAGCATGTTTCTTTATCTTTAGAATGATGCCTATAGAATCTATATCATAGGCTTGTTGTGAGGGTCAAATGAAATATTTTACAAACCCTAAAGTGTTCTCTAAATGTCAGCTGTCATCATCATCACTATCATTATCTTTTCAAAAATTGTTATTGCTATCTTGAGTTTCCATCAGTAAATAAAGGTATTCCAGAGTCAGTCTCACATATTTAGAAAAAGGAAACGAGTTTGAATCCTTCCTGTGACCCTAGTTCTATGGTCTGGGACAAATTATTTAACTTTTCTGAACCTATTTCTTCATCTGTAAAACAGGGATAATAATTCTTGTGCCGTCTATTTCATACAGTTGTGAAGAAAGTATTTTGTAACCATTGAAGTAAAATATTGTTTTTAACATCTTTGGGATATTAGAATTCAGAGTGAGCTTGTTGTTAACTGTTTGACAATGCTGGTTTGGGAGACATTGAAAGTTGGAATCATTTTGTGAAACTGAGAGCAGATTGTTGCTTTGCAGAGAAAATTGCACTCATAAATGAAGGACATAGTTCTGTAAATTTCAATTTGTTCTGAATACTGGATTTTATAGTTGGGAATAGAACTCAGACATTTTAGTTTTGAAACTAGATACCGATCTTATCTGGATGAGCCATGAGCCAAATGAATTTAGAGCCTGGATTTTCTAGTTTGGCTGTTTTCAAGATACCCAAATTCACTAAGTGATTTCTAGATTTCTCATTTCACTTTCTTCCCTACATCTTTTTTTTCCCCAGAAAGGAAGCATGACCATATAATGGATCAAGCGTTTGGACTTTTCAAATGTCAGGAAGACCTGACATTGTCTACCTACATGAGTAGTCTTTTGCCTGCTGCTCTGTAAGGTCAACTCATTTTTTTTTATTGTATGGAGGAGAAAGCAAAGAAAAATAGTATAGAAAATCTATAGTAATTGCCTGCCAATCTTCTCCATTCACCCAAACTTCAAATCCCAATGCAATTGTGGAGGAAATAAATACTTACTGTGAGTCTTGCTCCCGAAAGTCCTGGAACTCCCTGAAACCTCTCAGATTACTCTGTCTCCATCCAATCTTCCAATTTCTTTGTTTCTAAGGGAATTTGCCTGACCAATTGCGAGGAGAGAAATTGACTTTATATGGGAAGATTTATTACTAAAGAAAACATGGAAACAAGTTAGTTGAGTTCATCCTTAATGTACAAGGCAAAGAATAACAAAAGTGTAACTTCATTGTCTTGGGCAACATGATAAATTATAATGACGGAGTTCACAAAGAATCTTTCTTCCTCTACTCTAACTTGTCTTCTGGAAAGTGCTATTTCAAATGAACTCACAGTACCCTGCTATGTATCATATTAATGCCTTGGCATTGCCAATGATCTTGTTGGCCAGACATCAGTTTCAGAACTTATCTTGTGTTCATCATTCATCTCTATCAAAATAATAGAATATATCCCTTCAATTTTGGTGACTGAAAGATTCAAGCATAACAGGAATTGACAGGCATTTTAAAAAAACTGAATGATTCCAAGTAAAAGGAGAGAGAGGAAATGAAAACAAATGAAAAACCCTGCTTCAGTAATTAGCCTGATTATGAGGCTCAGACTGAAAAAAATAAAGCCTTTGATTAATATACTGTTTCTTCAAATTTCTTTACTAGCCACACTATACTAGACAGTATTGTGAGATAATCAGGATATTGTACTATTAACTACTTTGCAATCAAAACTATTGAAATCCATTCATGTTGACTAAAAAATACATTTGGTAAACCATGAAGCATTTCCCCAAATAACTGAGGGTACTCTATAGCTGGTTCCATCTAATATCAAATATTCATGGAGAAGAAAATGGGGAAAATTTTGTACAATAAATGGAGAATTGGTCTACATGGCACTGAATATCTGCTTACTACATTTGGCAGTGTCTGAGTTGCTTAATTTTTAGTTACACCAGTTGCCAACACAGAAGAGATTGCAAATAGAAAATCAGAAAATCTAAGAGTTGAAAAGGACCTGCTATCCAGTCTAACCTGCAGAAGAATTGCCTCTGTGCTATGTCAAATAAATGTTCATACAGGCTTTGCTTGAAGATATCCAGTGAAGGTCAACCCTCTACCTCCCAAAGGCAACCCATTCCACTTTTGGAAAACTGTAGTTATCAGAAAACTTATCCTTACCTGGAGCAGAAATCTCTTTCTGCAACTTCTACCCACTATTCCTAGTTCTGCCCTTTGGGTCTAAATAGAACATTGAATACTTCTTTCACATGGCAGGCCTTCATATACTTAAAGACAAGTTAGCATGACCCTCCTTCTCCCCATATACACATATACTCCTTTTTAAAAAATCAAGCAAAACCTCCTCAGGCCTTCACGTAACAGTTTCCAGTTCCCTCACCATC
This sequence comes from Vombatus ursinus, assembly GCF_900497805.2. Taxonomy (NCBI): domain Eukaryota; kingdom Metazoa; phylum Chordata; class Mammalia; order Diprotodontia; family Vombatidae; genus Vombatus; species Vombatus ursinus. Next base: position 72,644,498 of record NW_020954596.1, on the reverse strand, counting down.
CTGGTTGCCTACTGCTCAACGTGCAACAGTACTTTATCATCATCCTGTCTTAAATATTTTGCCTTGAAGTGAACACAGTATTCTATATATAGACTAAGTCCAAGTATAGAGAAAATAGAGGACTTTACACAAAATAATATTTAATAAAAATAACACTTATGTAGTGCCTACTATGTATTAGACACTCTGCTAAGCATTTTATAATTATTATCTAATTTGATTCTCACAACAACATTGGGAAGTAGATACTATTGTTAGTCCCATTTTATAAATGAGGAAACTGAGGCAAATAGAGGTTAAGTGACTTGCCCTGAATCACAAATTTGTTAAGTGCCTGAGGCCACATTTGAACTTGTCTTTCTGACTCCAGACCCAGTATTCCATCCATTGTGCTACCAGCTCTGAGTAATAAATAACTATATGCAATAGAGAACAGATATTTCTGGTATTAAGAATGTGCTTGAAATGAAAAATGTCCTTTTCACATTCCCTTGATTAGTGCCTCATAGGCAGCTGTCTATCTTGTCTGTCTGTAGTTCTGACTATGAACCCTGAAATAATAGGACTTTGATTCATCAAATCAAGCTTTTGTTTATAAATAAAATTAAATAAAAATATGTACATCACTACATTTTTCACCACATAAAAGCAGACTGATCAGGCTATAGAGTATGCATCTTCTAGCCATTGTGTCTTTAGGGAAAACTTGTATTGGAAGTAAACATTGCTCTGGTCTGGAATAGTCCTGGGATGGGAATACTTAGCTATCTCCTGTTATCTACTTTTTCCACCCAGCTTCAGGAGTAGGAGATGAAGCTACCCAAAGGAAATGCAGCTATTTAATGTGAACCCTTATCCTTATCAAACTAAGGCTTTTAAAAAAGAATGTAACAATGATATAATCAGTTTTCACTATAATTTGTTAAAAAGCTATACAAAATGAAGGAGGAAAGAATGAGATAAGGATCCACAAAGTCAATAACAGTTTTCAATAAAAGAAAAAATTAAATGAGTCAATGTGTTAAGAAAGACTCTTACTAAAGGAAAACAGGCTGATTAAGTGAGAGGAAAGGGTAAGGAAAGGGGAGAATTGATTTAAAAATTGTTGTTCCATTGAAGTACCAAAAAAAAATCTATTTCATCGAAAGAAAACAAGAGAAATAGACACCAGTACACAGAGAAAACTGTCCACAAATCTGTTGATAAAGAAATAACAAGCAATAGAGCATAATACTATACTTGAGAAAACAATATATTCAAGTGAATACATTTCTGAGGAAATGTAATCACACACTGGGCATTACAAGGAAATGACTTCTTAGAAAATACCCAGTGATTGCAATTCTGAAAAGCATAGGCTGATAGTGGCAATAAATGAATGATGACCCTTAGGTGGACTATACAAGCCAAAGAGGTAGAGAGTCACTACTGGGGATGTGAAGAGATAGAGCCACAAAGATCCACAAAGAACAGACCATAGATACACTCATTTGTGCATGTAGATTGAGCCTGACTATAATACTAGATAGGTGTCTGTGAATCCACTGTGTCCAGTGGTGAGTTTTGGATTCTTAGGTATATATGTATACCATTTTCTTTCATGTTCAATCACATATGCATACTATTTACATATTCATATATACATATTATAAGCCAAGCCCAAAGCATGTTCAAGGTAAAAAATGTAATATGTATTTGTTGACTATAAAATCCACTTGAAAAACATCTTCTTATTTAAGAATGAAAACTTTTGAAAAGATAAAAGAGGAAAAAAATAAAGCAATAATTAGCTCCTCTTACAGAGTCAATGTGAAAGACAGTCAGAAAGGTAAACAAGGTAAACAACTACTGAGATGATTTTCTGATTCACTCCCTCCCCCAACCCATTCTCCAGGCACAGAGGTTCCTAAACTTATTTGACCTACCACCACCTTTTAAAAAAATCCATGTCCCCCAGGGTTAGGTTAGGGTAACAATTATTTTTATTCAATGTCCCCCAATTGTACCTGAGGCTTCTACTGTCCACCTGGATTGTCCCAGTGCCCCCAGAGGGTGGTACTGCCCACTTTGAGAACCCATGCCCCAGACTAAGAGTCTTTATATTTCAAGGAGAAGGAAAAAAATTCTGGCCTGCTTAAGAGGCCAAAATAGTTCATGTGTAGTTAAAGCAGCCTGGTATATAAAGCTTTGGATAGGGCCAACAAAGAGAGATGAAAAGGGGGTGAGGGAAGGGGGCAGAGCTAAAATGAGCTGGTAGAAAAAAAGGCCTCCAACTGCCCCTAAATTAGGGCCAAAACCCAACCCTGCCTTCAGGAGAGTATAGGTAGGACAGTCTGCTCATTCCTCCCCAACAGCAATCCACCAAGAGATAGAGTCTGAGGTAACATCACTAGGTGAGAGATAATAGTGAATTCGATATGACTTGGCCAAAGTCAAACTAAAATACAGTGTTCTCTTGAGGACAACCAAAAAATTGAATAATCATATTTCAAGGATCAGAATGATCTATGGAGTTATAGCATAAAGATATATACTTATTATGTTTGATTGTATAGTGATTCATTGCTAAGGCACAATAGGAAATGACATTAGAAAGACTCATCATACAATTTTTTTTCTTCCAAGGCTTGCCTTGGTCACTTTTCTAATTATTACCCACAGGATAAAGATCAAGTGCCTAAGCCTGCCATAGAATATTTAAAATCTGCACTCCAATGATCATTTCAACTTAATCTCCCCAAAGGCCTTATCCTCCAAAGAAAATGCTTTATTTACTATCCATCAAATAAGCTTTGAACTTTCCCACCTCCACACTTTTGCTTATACCATTCCACTTTCTCAGAATGTTCTCTTTTCTTTGCCTTTCTAAATCTTCTATGTGCCTTGGGGAATAGGGGAGGGGGAAACATTGAACTAGTAGGATGAGTTTTATCTAGCATTTACTATGTGTCCCACACTGTACTAAGTGCTTTTTACAAATACTTGATCCTCACAATAAACATATGAGGAAGGTGCTTTCTCATTCTCATTTTACAGTTGAGGAAACTAAGGCAAGCAGATGTTAAGTGACTTATCATAATAAGCATTTACATTTTTTTGACCATGCGTAGACTACACAACTACTAGTCTAGTCCAGTATTTAATAAATCCAATTACCATTTATTAAGCACCTACTACGTGCCAGGCTGGGTAGCACAGCAGAGGTAGGAAGCACTGAGCCTGGAGTCAAGAAGATTCATCTTCCTGAGTTCAAATCTGGCCTCAGACACTTACTAGCTGTGTGACCCTGGGCAAGTCATTTAATCCAATTTGCCTCAATTTCTTTATCTGTAAAAATTAGATGGAGAAGAAAATGGCAAACCACTTTAGTATCTTGCAAGAAAATCCAAATTATGGTCACAAAGAATCAGACACATGATTAAAAACAATTGATCAACAATGTGCCAGGCACTGTGCACTAGGGAAAAAATTACTAAAAAAAAAAAAAAAAGATAGTCTTTGCCCTCAAGGAGCTAACAATCTAAAGGGGAAGAGTTGAAAACTGGTAGGGGAGCAGATGCCATGCGGAATGATATGAAAGTCCAGTTTCTGCACTCTAATAAGGAAGGCATTGGGAGGAATATGGTCCTCTGCCCTCTAGCCTCCAAAAAGAGAAGAAACTAAGGAAGGTGGAGTTAGTCAAAGCTTGAGTCAGCATCAAAGCGGTAAGTTTAGAAGTGTTAAGCTGGTCTTGTTCCTTGGAGTTGAAACCTGGCAAAGTAACATATGCAAAGTCCAGGTACAAATAGATGTTTGTTAAATTGATTGTTTCAATTGGTAGCTACTTTAGAATAATTGTTTATAATGTTTTATCTCATGGAAATTTTCTTGACTAAAATAACCAGAACAGGCATAACTGTAAACAAAGTTGGTCTTCATTTTTCTTGCATCCCCTTTTGTGAACCTCCTTTTCTTGTTTGATGTTTCTTACTTCTATATCTGTGTTATGTCCTAGATTCCCAGGGATTGAGCAACATACTACGCTCTCAACTTTTTTTTCCTTCCCTCTAAAAATTTATTTTCCTGTGTCTCATTCTCATAGGGTCCTATTTTCTGCTAAGAGTACCTAAATAAATTATACTAATTTGAACTAAAGTCTTAATAATTAATGATAGTTTAAAGTATGTAACCCTCTAAGCAGAAAATTTTAATAAATTTCTTCATTGCCTTAATCAAAAACATCAAGGATATGAGATTTCATTGGTGTGATATTCTTTATAGTGACACAAAATTGCAAACCCTTTATAATTTATACCTTGTCCTCCAGAATTGCTGTGTTCAAAAAAAAACTCCTTTTTTAAAATCAAAATGGTGATGAACCTCTCCACCTTAAATTGGTCCTCAGATAACAGATAGTTCATTACTAGAACCATACTTGAAGTTTTTCTAACTCAGTAGGACTTGAGAAAGCTTATATGCATTTGACATAGCCTTCAACGATTAAGGATCTATTTCACAAAACAATGCAACATTGAAGTAAGATTGTTGTTGTCATCTGAAAGAGTAAATAATGTGGCATTTTAGACATATAAATGGACCAATGAGAGCTATTATGGTAGCAGGGAAGTTTTCCAATTCACTTCAAGTCACAACAGAAAGACAGCCACTTTTACTATTGACCATGAACATGAAGCTAATGATTGAATATGAAACTACCAATCGTATCCTGAACTGCTAATTGGATTATTTCATTAACCTGACTGAAATACTTGAATTTCCTGTGTGCATAAAATTAAAGATGACAGTGACAAAAGTCAATTATAAGTAATAACTTTTAAAATTTTTGATTAAGGAATGCCTTTTATTTAGTTTTTTAAGAGGAAGATATATATAGTTCTTCTAGCTAAATCACACTTTGTGTTAAGTAGAATTAAAAAAAAAACATTGTAACTATTTTAATGAAGATTAGCACTTGGGTTTGCATTGGAAATCTGACCTATATTCATTATTATCTATTTTATCATGGAAGAATTGCTGAAATGAAGTTCTTGCTTTATTAAATCAATGCCAGAAGTCCAATATGTTTTTCTTTTTTTTGTTAAAATATTTAGGATTAAGGAATTTAACTTATTTTATTTATTTATTTTTTGGCTAGGCAATGGGGTTAAGTGACTTGCCCAGGGTCACACAGCTAGTAAGTGTTAAGTGCCTAAGGCCAAATTTGAACTCAGATCCTCCCGAATCCAGGGCCGGTGCTCTATCCACTGTGTCACCTAGCTGCTCCAGTTGAATATGTTTTAAGATTTTTCCTGACTACTCTTACACACATCCTAGCCCTACCCCAATCCCCCCCCCTCCACGCACATGGATAAGTCATCTAATGTCTCAGTGTCCTCAGGCCACTCTCTAAAAATGTAAAATTGTCAAACAAGTTGTCACCTGCATTAGTGGAGGGAGTTTCCCCATCAAGAGTTCTCCACACTAATGAAATCACAGATCTGAATGGTCAACTCATAACCAGGGTTTATATCTCTATATCAATTATACTATAGATCTAGACCACCTTTCTAGCCATCATTCCTCAGATAAAGAACTATAATACATTAGAAAATGATAGTATGTTTAGTAGAGAATTCCTGAAGGAGAATAAGGTGATGCAAGACTTGAGATGTATGTTAAAGGCAGATTGTGGGAGGCTTTTAATGCAAGTTTAAGAATAATTTATCTTATTCAGTAGGCAATGGTGAGCTATTAAAGGCTTTTGAGCAGGAGAATGATGCCATAACTGCATTTTAGGAAGTACTCTAGCACCAATGTTTGAAAGACATTGATGAAGTGAAAGATGAGAAGCAAGGAGATGAATTAGGAATCCATTAAAATATTTCAGGAGAGAGCTGATAAAGACCTCTACCAATATGATGGCAATGCAGGCAGAGATAGAAGATGGATGCAATATGTATTTCAGAGGTGGAATAAATAGAACTTAATAACTGGATGTGGAGAGGTGGAAGAAGAGTTAATAGTGACTCAGATTTCAAATGCCAACGATTATAAAAATGGTTCAGACATCAAAAGAAATGAGGGAGTTAGGAGGAGTTTTGGGAGGAAGATGATAAGTTTAGTTTGGGACTAGCTAGAGGAAAATGAATAGTGGATAGCAGGAAATGCAGAATTTGAGCTTGGAGGAAGGAATAAAGGGCAGTGAGAAAAGAGGGAATGGATTGAAGTGGGGAAAGACTTGGGGACTACTCACATTTAGGGAGCTGGCTGAGGATGAATAAGTAGCAAAGGCCAAAAAACAGATTTGACACTCTTTTATACCATCTTTCTCTCATACACTGTCATGATGGAAATTTGTGATAAAGAAAAACTGAGGCAAAGAGTTCTGTGCAGAATCAATTTATTAGCAAAGCTAGCAGTTGCCAATAAATGAGGTCAATGGATCCTCAGTAGCTATAGAGAAACTGGTGGTTTAGAAAGCTTACTTTTATAATCATGAAACAGGAATGGAAAAATTACAGATTCTTGGGAAACTTGTTTTCATTGAATTATGATTGGATGATGCATGACATTTGACTTGAGGTTAAGCTAGGTACATCCTGGAACATTCTGAGGTTAGCTAGGCAGTATTGCCAATATTTCAGTGTAGGCATGTTGGGAGTATATCAGGGAGTGATAATCATCAATCTGTCAATCTGGCTACAGTTTTACCTCAATCAATCCTGATATCATGGAATTTTTGTGCTAACTGGAAAGTGATGTTACTTGTATGGTTGAGAGTGCTAACTTAGCCAATTGCAAAAGAAAACTTGGACTTTTGTGAAATGGGGAAATGTTCATTCCAGCTCATTTTTGCAGGAGCTTAGCACAACTGCTCAGCTCTACCGAAATGAGGAACTTAATCTCTAAGTATAATGATTATATGTCTCTTAATCTAAAAGCTATCTGAATCTAAGTCTTAAATGTTAAAATAAAGCAACAGGATAGTCAGTATTGACTTAACTGAGGATTATTTCTTTCAACATATACACCCACCAGGTTGCAGAGTTGGGATACTATGGATGTGAAATAGTGCATATAAAATCAGACATTTTTTGATATGTTGGTTGGCTTTGCTGAACTGTTTCTTTTTCCTTTTCTTTATGTTGTAATGGATGGCTCTTTGGGAGCAGTTTAGGGAAGGATATATTGGAAAATGTAAGTAATATAAATGCAAACTATCAATAAAATTATTTCAAAATAAAAAAAGAATAAATAACAAAGGAAATTGAAGATAAGGTGTCATAAGGATGGAAAAAGAACCAGTAGAAAGAAGTGTCAGAGAAGCTGAGATAGGGAAGTATATTGATGAGTCATAATACTTTCTAAACAGTCCATATAGATTTAGCTTTGCTTAAAATTTATTTGTATTTATATTTTTAAAATCTTATTCCAATGCTTTATTAATACTTCAAGGATATGTAATTGCAATCCCTCAGGATCACAGTGAATGGCTTCATAGCATCATTAATTTAGAGATGTCCTTAGATTTACAGAATTTTTTTTATCCATGAATTCAGAGAAATCCCTAGAACTCATCTACTTTATTCTCTTTCTTTTACATATGAGGAAAATTAAACCTGCAGAGGTGAAATGATTTACTCAAGAACACACAGTAATAAAGTCAGGTTTTGAATCTAAGCTCTCTGACCCTAAACCATTGCTTTCCCCAATAGTCCATGCTTCTTACCATGATTTGATATGACAGAATAATTTATCATTCTGGAGATTCTCTAAATATAACTAACTTAGTCCTGAGATGAATGACCTATTGTATATTATTGAGCCTAAGCTCTTTCCAAGTTGATATGACTTTTCAGAGGTTACACTCCAATAGTATCAGCTTAAAAAAGAAACACAATAAATATTAAGAAAATTTCCCAATTTAAGCATCCATTGCTTTTGCCATTCACCTAAAGATAACAAGAAATCTGGTTTTTGAGACATTTGGTCATCTTGTATTGCAGAGCTCATATGTGTTTGCAAGAAAAGCATGGCAAGCTTTACAGTCTGTGGATTAACACCTCTCGCAGGGAAAGAAAGGGTAGAGAAATTCTATTAAGAACTTGATAAGCCTTTGCAAATTTAATCAACATATATTTGGATTCTTGGGTGACTTCAATGCAAAGGTGGGAATAAGTGAGGACAAAAAAATATATTGGAAAATATAGAATAAGAATACAGAATTACAGAGGCCAAAGGTTTGCAGAATTCACAAAATCTTCACACCAACATAGCATGAATATTTTTATTGAGAAAAGAATTAGGAGGTGTTGAACATGGCAAAACCTGAATCACATTCCTCCCCAATGAAATTGATTACATTCTAACAGCCTAGAAATCATTCTGGACTGATGATGGGAGTTATTTAAGAATTAGCTTTCTTTGTACATTCAGACCACCAACTTATTGGAGAAAGAATTCAAATGAGAAGAAAGAATAAAAATGAGAAAATTATATATAACTTACTTAAAACAATTCTAATTTGAATTATTTAAATAGTTAATTATGAGATGTGTGTGGAGGGAAAGACATAGAAATTGATTATAATAATTTAATATATGTTTAACTGATATAAATAAATGTCTATAATAAGATGTGAGAGACTTAGAAGTGTCTTAGCAAACACAACTCACATGCTAAGTGGAGAAACAACAAATTTAAAATATAAACTCATTTGAAGAACAATGGAAAACTATGACTATAAAACAGATAAGCAATATAGGTTAAACCTAGCTTAAAGATACCTTAGTAAGAGTCCCATCTAAGCAGATCATCTCAAGTACTTTTTTTGTGAGGCACTTGGGGTTAAGTGACTTGCCCAAAGTCACACAGCTAGTGAGTGTTATGTGCCTGAGGATGGTTTTGAACTTACGTCCTCCTGACTCCAGGGCCAGTGCTCTATCCACTGTGCCACCTAGCTGCCCCTAAGCACTTTTAATGATGAAAATAAAAAGATGTTAAATGACTAAAAACTAAAACATCTACAATTTTATTCAAATTCTTTTCAACATCAAAGTGGAGTTACTACATTTCACCTTCATACCCGTTGCTTTTTCCAATCTATCATGATGTTCAACCATAGATACTGATTTGTTTATAGAGGATATGGAAACATTCTTAAGGAAAAGAAAGATGGAAAAATAAATTTGGATAAGATCAAGTATACAAAGAGTACATCTGTACTGGAAGTGATTTTCCTAAAGTGTAGGACTGACCATATTACCACCCTACTTAATAAATTCCAATCACTTCCTATTGCCTCCAGGATTAAATACAAAATCTTTTCCTTGGCATTCAATGATCTTCATTACCTAACCTGCTTCTACCTTTCCAGTTTTCTTACATCTTGCTCCCTGCCACATACTCTTCAATACAATTACACTGGCCTCCTTGCTATTCCATGAACGTGACATTCTATCTTCTAGCTCTAGGCATTTTTTCTGGTTTCCACAATTCTCAGCATCCTCTTCCTAAGCTCTGTCTCCTGGCTTCATGTACTAACTAAATCAAACTGTACCAATTAAAATCAAATCTTATACAGGAAACCTTTCCCAACTCCTCTTAATCTTAATGTCTTCCCTCTCAATTATTTTCCATTTATCATATTTGTCTTATTTGTACACCTTAATTTTTTCTATTTCTTTAGACTGTGAGCTTCTTGAAAGCAGGGATTGTCTTTTGTCTTTTTTGTATTCCCAATGTTTAACATAGTGCCTGGTACATAGCAGGTATTTAATAAACCTTTATTGACTGACTGATCTAAGTAACATAATTCTGAAAGCAGAGAGGAATCAATTCACAAGGTATCTTAGGAAGGAAAGATACCAAATGAATGGGGGAAAATCTAACCATAGCAACCAAGCAAACATCAACAACTACTGACCGAAATCTCCACTCTCCCCTTTCTATAAAATTTTGAGAAGAGTATTCCATACAGCTTTCAAGGACATCCTTGAAGAGAACATTACTAGAGAACAAACAGACTCATATAACTGATATTCCATAACATACTACATCTTCACAATCATATCACTAATTGAAAGATGTAGATACCACAAGGTCCTACTGCACTTATTGTTTTTCTGGTTAAAAAACCCATTTGATTTAGTGAAACAAAATATCATCTCAAAAATCTTTTCCAAAAACTGCCTATCATGCAAATGCCACTATTATTTAAGATTCCTTGAAAGATATAAGAATAGAGTTAACTTTTTTTTACCTTCTGATCATTAATATAAGGTAGACATAAAAGATGGAAAAATATGCTTCTCAAAGGTTTTTGTTTCTGCCATCCAGGCAATCCATCACAGAGTCAAAACTGAGAAGGAATACTTTACAGTGAAGTCTTCCAGATGCTCTTGTTTGCAGATAATATTTAACTTGTTACATTAATCCCTGGAATAGTACAGAGTCTCCTGGATGAACCCATAAACAACTAAGATTTCAGCCTAGTCATTCATATAGGAAAACTCAAGTGTATAATGGCATAAGGCTAAAGTGAGTGATCACTGATAAACAGCCTATGTGCTCCTCTGGTGTCCCTATAATGAGAAGAAAGAGTGAAATATGCCTTTTGTATATTATGTGAATCACCTGTGGTGAATTTGTGGTTGGAAATGGAAAAGATTCTCACAGAGTGGACAGGAATGGGTGCCTTGGGATATGCATGTATTGTTGGAGAGAAAATTCACAGTGATGAAATCACAGATCTATTTGAATATCTTGAGAAGTGGCATCTTTGGAGTTAACTAAGCAATGCTGTAATAGACTACTTCTTACAAATGTTGTAACATGTTCTGTGTTCTACATTTTCTATGCTAATACTTTGAACTCTCAAATGGCCTTATACACAGGGGTGCACTGGAACCATTTCAAACAATCTTGCAAAAGGTTATTATTAAATTTTCATTGTGAGCATTTACACTGTGGAAATGGGCAAACATTCCATACTAGAGCTTGATTTATAGTTTGTTAACTGTTTATACTTAAGAAAATGTTAATGAATATAGATGAAATTTAAGTGTCTCATGGTACGATTTTCCTCCAGAAAGCCAATAGTTAAAATTGGCCTGTACACATTGCCTTATAGGCCGGGATCACAGAGTACCTTATTAAAACAGATTCTGAGGAAAAAAACTCAACTATTTGCTCCTGAAAGATTGCTGTTTTTCAGTCATTCAGTCATGGCCGATTTGGCAAAGATTCTGGAATAGTTTGGCATTTCCTTCTCCAGTGTGGCTCCATTTTACAGATGGAGAGCTGAGGCAAATAAGGCTGAGTGGCTTTCCTAGGGTCACACAGCTAGCAAGTGTCTGAGGCCAGATTTGAACTTTGATCTTCCTGTCTTCATGCCCAGTGCTCTATCTACTGCACCACCCAGCTACCCCTCCTGAAAGATTATTTTGTCTTTTTTTTTTCTGAAAGACTGAGACATTAGAATTATGTCTTTACCATTGCCAGACTGTTTTCATGGCTCTTCTTACATACTACTATTAGAGTTTTCTTAGCTTTACTGTACATTTTTCAAAATATAATACACTTGAGTGTATATATCATTATGATTTTCCTCCTCTAAGTGAAGTTTGGGGTCCTTACAGGCTTTAAAGATTGGGAATGATGCTGTAAAGTGTTTTTTGTCAAGAGAGGGTTTTAGAAGGATCCTCATATCATAGTTATTGACATAAGCACAACTTGCTACCTTCTACTTCTTCATAGTGAGCATAGATAAATGATGCTTCCACTTCTCCACAAACTCCTGGAAAGGAAGGCTGTGTGTTCCACATGTCTGTGAAGAGGAGACAGCTTTCTAATGCTAGGACTGTATGTTTCGTTCTGGTCTTGATCCCAAATTAGCTTTTTCACTTTAAAGATAACACTAATATCATTTAAATAATGCCAATGTCTCTGAGATTTCTTTTAGAGCTTTGAATGGAATTTGTGTGAGTTTGTTTCTAGCTTTCAAGTAAAGCTGAAGAATACAATGTATAGCTCTACAAAGTCAGACAGTAATTTTTGTTGGACATCCTTACATGTGAACTGATTTTTGTCAGTTGTGGTCCTTCAAATCAGCAAAGAGAGACTTCAAGGCTACTATACCTTATTTAGTCAATCTTTGTGTGACTATAGCTAAAAATGTCCTCCTTCCTGGAAAACCTGATGCTGAGCTCTTTGGAACTAATTTTTATTGGTCCTCAGATGTCAGATTTAGTGCATCACCTGATATAACCAAAGCCTTTCCAGTATGTGAAGACTTGCCAATGCTTGTTTCAGTTGACATAGCCTTCAGAGTCACATTGATAGCATCAGAGTATGTTGGAGTTGCATGGAGGGTATATCAATGTGATTTCAGTCTAATTCTTAATTGATGCTTCTTTGGAGGGAAAGAATATTCATTTGTTGTTAAATCACATCTATATTAATAGTCAAAGTTCATTTAGCAATACAGTATGCCGTCTATTTTCATCATGATTTTGCCTACACATTAATTTGCAACATTGATAACCCACACTAAATTTCCCCATCATTTATATGAATTGCCAGAATAAAAATAATTACAAAGCACTTAAAATATATTAAGCATAAGTACAAGCTTAGTAGGATGATAATAATTTTTCTATGTAGCAAAAAAACCATACTTTTGCTTTCAGTGCTCTTGAAACATCTCAATAGCAGTTGTGCATGCAAGCTGAGAAATGATATTTTTCAGCTGAGCTTTGGGCATTCCATGTTATATCTCTTCTTCACAGTGTCAAAATAGACTATTTTTTTAAACATTTCTCTTTTGAATTGTATGGTAAATGCATACCAATGCATATAGATACACCCCCACAATGCTTACAGATAAGATTTTCAATCAATTGAGATGGTCTCTGTTTTATTAAACCTTGAGTGGATTTGCTACTTCTTGCATTTAAACCAACACAATAAAAGAGTCAAACATTTCCACAAGAAATTTTAGTTATGTCTTCACAGAACCAAAAGATCACTTTGGAGGATTTTCCTTTCCTCTATCTTCAAAAAGATGACTTTCTTTCAACATTAAAAAATAGTGAAAATCTTTAGAGTATGATTAATGTGCATATCATTAGTATCCTTGATGAAATCAAAAAAGTATAAAAAGATGTAGAAAACATAAAACCCTACTATGCTTGTTCTTTTATTATTATTGTTTTACTTTCTAGAGGCAGTTTTAAAATGTCTACTATAGCAAACCAGAGATCTTATATTAGGTTATGTCATGTTGTTTTGTTTATTTAAAGTTAGTATCACATGAGAGACTTGAATAGATGCAACCTCAGAAATAACATTTTAATGATCTATCTAAATTGAGGGAATTGTGGGTATTGAGTGAATCAAACTTTCTCCATCTTGCGACTCAATTTTGGATCTAGCTCAGTCACTTTTTATTCAATTATGTATCCAGTCCAATTTCTGTCTTATGAAAAAAAAACTTTATTACATAGTGTGAATTAGGAGAAAACCTTATTGCATTGTTTGAACTTAGGCCTGCATGACTGGAAAACTGAACCACCTTTACCTATTGCTTAGAGATGCTAACTTTAAAGACTTAAGTTATACTGACCCGTCAGATCTAAAGATTGATGCAAGGAGTTTTCTCTCAATTATATATCTCAAGCAACTCATATATCTTATCTGAAAACTGGCCCTGTATTTATCAATCAGTTATTGTTTCCTTGTTCCTTGGATTGAATACAGAAACTTGGGTGGGGTCACCTCTTTTTCTGATGTCAGGCATTTGCATCTGCTCACTCTTCCTTTCCCAACTCAGAAAGCCCCTAACCTTTCGTCCAATTAGAAATCAGACTAGCTAATCTTGTACCCTGGTTTATATCTTGTTTATTGTTTCCTTTTAGTGCACAAAAATATGCCTCTTCCAATATCCCCTTTGGGAATAGCTCCTGCAGCAGCTGAATGCATTACTCCCTATAGAAACCATACTTTCTAAGTGCAGGTGGACATAGTCTGGTTTCTTTTGCTAAATGCTCTTCTTTTCAAAAGAAGCATACAGCTTTTTTTTTAAAAAAGGAATTTTATTTTAAATTTCAGTTATTCCTGAAGAAAAGCTTATTTTAGAATTAAGTAATTCCAAATCTTTTGAATGTTAAATAGTAGTAGACTTCCTTCTATGAATAGACTTGTAACACAGTATTAAGCAACTGCCACTCTTCCTTAACATTGTACTCACCTCTGAGCCCTACTTATTTTATGTCTCTTAAATTAAGCTATCAATCTAACACAAAAAAGAAATGACCAATCAATAGTGAGGTGCAGAGGCCAAAGGGCATTTCAGGTACTCATGCATTCCAGCAATCATTTCCTAGGTTACAAGAGGGAAGCAGAGGAAGAATATAAGTAATAGCCTTGTTTCATGTCTGTGGCAATGTCTCTGTCTCTGTGTCTGCATTTATGTGTATTAGAAGGTAGGAAAGGAAACGGCAGTTGTGAGTGCTACTGCAATTTCTTCTTTTTCCTCCTGCCACTATTTCTACTGCACCATTCTCTACTGCTAATTCTTCCACTGCCACTGATTACCTTGAACGTGCTAGTTAATGTATGGAATGTGCCACTGTGTCATTGCTGTGAACTAAAGGAACCTGGCTTTGTTGCTGCTAGAATTATGGCAATGGGAGCCCACAGCTACTGCCAAGAGAGATGATGAGGCAGTATTTCTACATGAAACCACAAAACTCCTCAAGAAATAGGCAGCCCTATCTCAAAATACCATCCAAATGAAGTGATTTAATTGAATCAAACCTCTGAACATTAGCTACTGTGCATGGGTTATGCTTGTGATACACAAGGAAACCAGGAATAATTTATTTTGGGGAAAAAACAAACAAACAAAAAGGCAAAGTTAATGAAAGAGACAGAAATAGGCACATCTATCTACATAGAAAGACCCATCTATTATACATCTGTGTCTCATCTATATTTTCCATTGGGGCTCAAAGCACATGTTTCAGTGTCTGTTCCAGGTGGACCTGACAGCTTAAAACTCTGCAGAAATTTTAGGAAGGACATCCAGAATCAGAAATGATCTACCACCACTGATTGAATGAAAGCTTCCTTTATGTCAAGGGAAAACAAGCATGTTGCATCAAAGTGACATAGCTTTAAATATTAAAGATAGAAGACACAGGTATTTGTCAGTGAAAAGAGTATTTCCAGGAACTTATTTAGTCCTATGTGTATGGATTTGGCCTGATGGCCAAATTTTCAGTCTTGACCTGACCATATCCTAAGTTCTTTTTAAACCTCTCATCAATCTCATGTCTATCCCTTCTCTTCAGTTCATAATTCCATCAGTGACATCTTTTTCATCGTCTTATTAAGCCCCTAAAGATCCTTTAGCATGTAGTCCCTTATTTTTAGATAACCTACATACTTTCTACTTAGTGGTTATATTTATACATACATACAACAATAAAAAGAAAACAGGATCAATTCATTAAAGCAATAACTTTTGTTACCCACCTACTGTGACCCTTCTATATTTTAGAGGGCTCGTTCTCCTTATGTCAGATGTGTAGATTAGCCATAGTTGAACAATCCTATCAAAAATTATGGCAGAAATAATTCTAGAAGCATAATATTGAAAATAGACTGAAATCTATTAATTCCTATTCATTTTGTGAATGACTTGATTATTAATTCCTATTCATTAATTAATTCCTATTCATTTCCCCCTATTGTTGGAATCTAAGAAAATTGCTTTCTAGTTGTGTTGGCACAGACAAATTGTTTAAGCATTATTACATTTTTAAAAAATCCATCATTAATTTTGTACTGATGCCTATTTTCATTTTTACCTAGTTAATAATTATGTTTTAACTGTCCATATATAGAGAATGAACCTTTGTTCTTTTGTATAATTTCCCTTTATTAATGAAAATTGTTTCTCTATGTCCTTTAAAGTCCTTAGGACTCTTACACTTACTTGAGAAGTAAAAACAAAAACAAAAAGACTCCATAACCTCTGAAATATTTTTTGATGACACCTTGGATTACTGTACATTGCAGGTGTACCTCATGTGCCAATATGATGACCAACATCCCTCCCGATTATCATTTTGCTCATGGCAGAATAGCATGTAATACACATTTGATGGTAATGCCAAAAGTAATTATTTCATCAATGGAAAATATAGTAATAATAGGGCATTGACAATATGGTGGTTTTGAAGTTCAAATATGTAAATTCACAGATGTTTAATGATAAAATAACTTATAACTCTGCGGGAATATGCAAGTAGGTGATTCTTATTCATTTAGAAGTTATATAGTGACATTCCAGAATTCTATGGTGTAGGAAATTGCTTGTTATTCTCACAACAGGCTAGAGGTAAATGGAAAAAAAAGGATTTTTTTTTATATCCTACACTTATTTCGCTATTCACTGAAAATCTCCTCTCAGAAACTGTAGTATCTTCTCCATTTCCTCAATGCTTCATTTTGTATGAAACTGTTTACTTTTTATTTTTTAGAGAAGAAGTTAAAACATGAAGTACACACAAATACACACAAAAAACACAGTACATTTCATCTTATCTTTTGGGAAGAATGATATATTCATTCTGTCTGAGGATAATTTTAACCTTTCTTCATGGAAGATAATTTGTTGAAAATGTAGCCTCCAATTGCAATGTTTCTGATTACAAAGTATGTGTTTCTATATAATTTTTGTGTCTGTCATTATTTCAGTGAGAGTGCTTGAAAAAACAATTTCTTGAAAGTTTTCATTCTGTTGAGCTGCCAGATTGATTTTTATAGATATTCCAATGTGACAAAGGTAAAAACTGAAACAATTACATCTTCTCTGAGTTTGCTGAAGTGATTTCTTTAGAGTTGATAGTGTGGTATCAAATCATGTCCTTGAGCCCCATACTTGGCTCCCAAATAGAGGCTGACATGGCTGTACCTCTATTTTCATTGTTTATTGTACTCAATTTTCAAAAACCAAGATTAGTTCAATGAATACATTTATTAGATGTGATTTGCATTTAAATAGGCAGGATAGAATCCTATGAATAGTGATTCTTTCAAATATTTTTTAATATGTGTGAGAGTGATAGATATAAATGGCAAACAGATTTCTCATAAGCATGATTCTCTACTGTGTTACTCTGGTTTATCTGAGTTCAATATTGGCTCAAGTTTAGTATTTTCATAAGTAACTGAGGCATACAAATGAAACTTGTCTCTTTGTCCAGTGCTTTTGTGACCTATAACTTAGAGGAATTTAACATTTATTTTTAATATCCTGTGCAATGTCAGAGATGTTAGAATTTTTTAAAAACCTAGGAAAATATTACCCAAAATATTTAAAATACTGTAGATTATAAGAAAAATATAGGGAAGCTTTAATTCTTTATAATACCTGTTTATAGTACTCATTTGCTAATTAAATATTGCCTGTCATCTCTTGAATTATTTTCTTTACTGTTTAAATTTTCATGTGCATGTATGTATAGAGGAGGGGGTGTTGTTCATCCTTGAAGTGAAGAAATGCTGATATGCCACAGGGGAAAAATAATAGAAGATAAGATATCCAGGAATCCATAGGCAAAAACAACTAGGAAGAAGTTGTGGAAAAACAAGAGCTCAGACATATTCACAGACACACCCTACATCATATTGCCCTGGTGAACATTATTTTGTAATGGTATCATTAATGGATTATTTAACTAAAGCTCCTAATACTACCACTACTATTATGTTGGTTGGCCAGTCATTCATTTAACAAATTGTTCTTATGTTATGTAAATGATAGCAATATGAAATAACTATACATTTGGCATCATTTCACCTATTGATGAGGTCACAAATTATACATAATTTATTTACTAGATGACTTGAAGTCCTACTAACCAAATGATTTTCTTTTTTGATATGCTTATTAGACTACTGTAGAGTCAGTTATAGCCCAATAGAAAAAGAACTATCATAAGAGCCTAGGATACCTGGGTTCAAGTCAAGCCTTTGATGTATACTGGTTCTGTGACTCTGGGCAAATCACATAACTTCTTAATGACCAGAAATGTCAAGCTCATTGCCATAAAACTCCCTGGTGCAGCTTGAAACAGATTAAAATGTAATTGTGAATTTTTTTTACCAAAATAAATAAAAATAAAATACATTATAGATTATGTTAATTTCTGTTTTTCTAAGTCCACATGTAGCCAGCAGGGATCTGCTTCTATTTGAATTTGACACCACTGCAATCTATGACAACTCTTTATAGTCTCTAAGACTATAAACTAAAGAGAAGGTGCTGACCAGCATTAGTAGAATTCCCTCATCTAGAAATTCCATACCTCATTGAAATTAAAGGCCTTATCCCTACTTTTATCCTTATTCAACTATTAACATAGGGTAATGCTATCGTCAACATAAAATTATATACTTTTTTGGTAAAGTATTTGATGAAGTCTCTAATAACATTGTTTTAGACAAGAAAGAAACCTGTGGACTGTCATTAGGTGAATTCAATCACTTCAGTGACTGCAGTGGCTGTGGTCCAAAAACATCATTACTTTGTGGCCAACCTAATCATGAACTTCTCTCTGACTTTATCTAGAATGAGCCTAGAAAGAATTGGACTAGATATTTTTCATGTCCCTTCCAGCTCTAAGTCCTATCTGGGATTCAATAATCCTATGATTGTAAAAGGATTTAAAGTCATGGGAGAAATGGTTTAAAGACCTGGGAAATGTTTACCTTGGGTAATTGAAGACTTAAGGTGAACATTGTAGCTGTTTTATTAAGGAAAAATATTTTTATTCGTATGTTTTGCTTTTAGATTCTTTTATTTTCTAATGAAGCCACTCTCCCTTGTAAGAAAGCCATTCCATATAATATAAAATAAAATAAAAAAAAGAAATTAGCTCAGCAAAGCTTTAAACATATGGGGAAATTTTGACATCATCTGTAGTCTTTCAAATCTGTAGTCTTTTGCAAAAAAAGAAGGGAAATACCTTTTCATATCACTTCATTGGAGTAAAGCTTTAACATTATAATTACACAGCATTCAGTATAATTTTTTTTCCTTTTTCCACATAGATTGTTGTAGTCATGTATATTATCTTGGTTCTGCTTCATGTCAAATCTGTCTTTCCATGCTTCTCTGTATTTTATCATATTAGTCATTTCTTATATATATATATAATATTATATTATATATTAAATTAATTCATTCATGTACCACAGCTTATTTAGTCATTTCCTGATCAATGACTTATTTCCAGTTCTTTGCTACTACAAGAAATGCTGCTCTAGCATTCATATCTGTGGGTCAAAAGTTATAGACATCTTAGTAACCTTTTACACATAATTCCAAATAGTTTTCCAAAATGACTACACCAATTTGTAGTACCACCCAACACTATATTTCAATATGCCTATCTTTTGACAACCCTTCAAAAACTGATCATTTCCATCTTTTGTCATCCTTGCCAATTGGCTAGGTGAAAGGTGAATCCTCAGGGTTGTTTTGCTTTGTATTTTTTATTAGTAGTAATGTAGAATACTCTTTCATATGATTATCAATAGTTTGTATTATTTTGAGAATTGTTTATTCATACCCTTTGTTAAGTATACAGTCTACATAAGTCCATATATGTGTGTATATCCACACACATATACAATCTATCCATCTATCTACCTACCTGTCTATGTATCTATCTATGTATCTATCTATCTATCTATCTTGCATATTCAAACCTTATTGGACATATTGATACAAAGATTTCCCCCCAGGTTACTACTTTCCTTCTCATTCTATTAAATTAAACTTGCTCAAACTAAAGCTTTTTCAATTTTATGTAATTTAAATTATTTCTTTTATTTTCTGTAATAAGGTATTCCTTGTTTGGTTGAGATCACAATACCTAGCTGGAGCTATAAAAGGTATCTGATCTAGTTCTCTTCATATTTAAAAAAATGGTAAGACTTTTAATATTCAGTTCATACCCATTTTGAATTTATTGTGATATATAATGTAAGATTGTGATCTAAACCTAATTTCTACCAGAGTGTTTTCATATTTGTCAAGAAATTTGGTCAAATTGGGAGCTCTTTCACAGATAATTTCTTATAGTTAATGAACATTGGGTTATTGAGTCCAATTATTTCTGATTCTTCTGATTCTTAGCATAGTCCCATCAGTGCTTAGCATACTGACTAGCATGTAATAAATGCTTGATTAACACTTGTTGACTTGCCTGACTCAGCTTGACTCTTCTTTATCTAGTCTGTTCTATTGATGTATTTTTTTCTATTTCTAACAAGAACTAAATAGTTTTGAAGACAACTTTATTAAATTGCTTGAAATTCAGAAGTAGTATTTTTTCTTCATCTCTACTTCCCCCTTGCTTTCCTTTATGTTTGTATACAAATTTTATTATTATTTTGTCTCGCTATGTAAAGTATCCTCTTGGTGATTTGATTAGTACAGCACTAATTTTATAAACTAATTTAGGTAATATCAAAATTTTATTATATTAGCCTAACCATGGACACAATATTCTTTCAACTTTTTTTTCCCTTTCAGGTGGCGTAGTGAATAGAAAGCTTGTGTTGGAACCAGTTTCTCTAGGAAACTCTCTAAATCCATATTTTGGTATCAGACATGAATCCATTCCCCATTCCACTCAACATAGATATTTAATGTGTTTTTGTAAATTGATTAATAATTGATTTATAATCTAGGAAAAATATGGATAGACTTACATGAAATAATGAAGAGCAAAATGAATAGAAACAAGAGAATGTTGCATATGGTAACAATAACATTGTCTTAAGAACATCTTTGAGTGACTAAGTCATTTTGACTATTATAAGTAGCCAAATTAAATACAAAGGATATATGAAGGAAGACACCATCTACATCCAAAGAAAGAACTGATAAATAGATATATAGAATGGTTTTATATATATATATGTATATTTATATTTGTGTATATATATAACATATGCGTATTTATGAACAATGGTAGCCATCTCTAGGGGAAGGGAAGGGAAGGGAAGGAAAGAATGAGAAAAAAGAAAGTTACATAACTTTATTATATATTTAAAAGGAATAGCAAGTTGTACATAATAGATTTACAGTTTCATGTACAATCATCTTTTTTCTCTTTTACTATGTTATGGAAATGTTTGTTTTATTTCTTAAGTTCAGAATAACAAATAAAATTAAAAAATAAAAAAGTGAAAAAATAAGTATGAATTGATCAGCAGTTATTTTATGAATTGTTTACAGGACCTCCCTTTATATTCTCCTCTGGATTTTGTTATTGCTATATAGAAATGTTGTTTATCTGTATAGGTCTATTTTATACCCTGCTACTTTGCTGAAACTATTTGTCAATTAATTACTTCCTGATTCACTAGGATTTTCTAACAAAACTATCATGTCATCAGAAATCTGCTGCGATAATTTTCTAGTATTTAAAAGACTGTTATGTGGAAAAAAATTAGTTGATTGCTTCTATGTAGGTCTAGAGGGCAAGACTAATAATGGATAGAATGACAGTGATTCCTATTTCTACTTGATATAAGGAAGAATTTTTCAACAAGTATAGCTAAAAACGATGACCTCATGTTGCCGCTCCAGTAGTAACTGAATGGCCATTTATCAGTAGTGTTAGGAACAGGATATCTTGATGGAGTAAGCTAGTTTAGATAACTTGCAAGGTCCCTTCTAACACTCAGAACCTATGTTACTCTGAAATTTCACCACCAACATGTAAATCTATTTTTATTAAACTCTTTTTCCTTTAAAGTAAACAATAAATTTTCTCAAACTCACTCCCTTTATGGATTTTTTTTCCTACTTTTTGACAAGCAAGGAAAGAATCTATGTGCATTTGTTTTTTATAAAGCTTTGAAGTCGACCTTGAATTTGAGAATCTACTGGAAATGACAACTAGCATTGGGTGAGAACCTGCTTTCATAAGCATTATCTCAAAATGCCATTCTAGATAATGCACAGAAAATATGAAGTTGACACAAAACATAGTTTGACTAGAATTGTAATCCTGATAAGGAGAGATTTTTTTCCTTTGCTTTTTACTTCTTGAAATAGAATTCCTTGAGTTTCTAATAATGAAGATCTTTCAGATGTCACTGCTATAAACACACACACATATATACTTACATGTATATATATGTATATATGCTTTTATACAGGCCTATTTTAATTTAAAAGTCAATGTTAAATTATATCTAAATATAAAATTCTTTAAAATACAGAGTAGATTTTAAAAAATATACTAAAAGGAGGAAATTGGCTAACTTTGATATTCTATGTCTTTCTCACAACATTCCCTAAAACAATTATTTTGAGATTCTCTTCTACTTTTTCTCTTTTAAATCTTTTTGGCTATGCTGAAAATAAGCCTGCATGGAAGTCAGATTTGAGTTTTTTCTAACTATTTCTTGATTCATAAGGAGTTACTTTCAATGTGGAAATATATGTTGATGTTTAAAAAAAAAGGACCAATAAGATCAAATGTCTCAGGACATTGTTCATAATGAATTGCTATTTTTTTTTTTCACAAACTGTGAGGCAGGCAGAGAAGCATGCAAACATACAGAAGACCGTAGGTTCTGAAAAAGATGCTTCAGTCCTGAACTTAAATTACTAATATGGCACATACTTTTTTTATACAAACCTGTAATTAAAACTAAGTAGAACAGTTGGACATGAAAAATTGAAACTAGAAATAAGAAGAAAGATTGTTGGAATCATGTCAAATTTGAGGCATAGGGGAAAAAGTTATTTTTGTGCCTTAACTTCCATAACAAAAGATGAGAATATTTTGCTTGTTCAGGTGTTTTAGCTCAGTTTGAATCTTCCCTGATTTGGGAACTGAGATGATGAATGTGTATATTCTGAATAAAATTAGAGAGCATTTGTTCTGGAGCCAAATTACTTTGTTCTTTGTTGATTATTACATAGCTACTGCTAGAAAAAGGAATGTGCCCATGAGAAGTGACTGTGAGTGAAATGATATATGTTTTTTTTTTCTTGGCAAAGTAGGAATAGAATGCTGTGAAATGCATTTAATAAGACTTTACTGTTTGTGAAAAGAATGACTGATTTGCAAGATTTACCTCTGTCAAGTATATTTAAATGCCTTACTGTAAGGCACAGCCACATTCTTGTGTGAGACACTGTGCCCTGTGGAATCTTCTAGACAATGGCATCTCTTCTAGTGAATATACATCCTTAACAAATTCAATATGTTTATATTTGCAGCACAAATTTAAATTCAGAATCCCCAGAAGGAAGAACTTTTGCTCCATAGTAGTCTGAAGGGTTGATTTTGTAGTTGTTCCTAAAGACTCACTTGCTCTTGGAAATGTTTCCTGCTGAATAGATTTTCAGAGAAATTAAACAAATGCACCAATAAGCATAATCCAAAAGAACTGTGGTGCATAGGACATGACTTATGACCCCTGAGGCATGCTCAATTCCATGAAGGTGACTGGAATTCATATGCATAAAAGAATTCAGGATCATGTCCAGTGGCTTTACAAACAACCTTAAGGTAGGTAGTTTCTCTTAACTTAAAAATATAATACTTCTTGACAAAAAAAGTACATAAACAATGAATTGAAAGCAAGAATAACCCTCTTTAGTGCCTATGATTTAGAATTACATAGTAAGTTTCCTTAAGAAAACAGATGTGATTGAGTCTTGCCTTTGATAATTACTACCTATATGACCTTAAGCAAGTCACATAACATCCCAAGCCTCAGTTTCCTCATATGCCAAATGAGGAGATTGAATTATAAGAGGCCTCTAAAAATCCCTTCCAGGTCTAAATATATGATACTAGGAAATGCTTAAGAAAACCATCCTTTGTCAGTGACCTGTAATTACTAATCACTGTTCCTATGTGTGGTTAAAATAGTCTGTTTTCTTAACTTATCCACTCCATGTAGGCCAAGTCAAAAGAACTGATGTAGATCTTTCCTTGGTGTTTCGTGATTCCTTAGGCACATTGTATACAAAGGCATATATGTGTGTATGCATATGTATGCATGCATATATGCATGCTTTACATAAATGTAATTTAGTGATCTATGATTCTATCAATGTGGGTATTTTGCTGAAGCAGATTGCCTTTATAATTTATGGTGCCCAAGCCACTCATAAAGTCATGACCTGATATGAAGGTCTAGTGAATTTTACATGGTGATTGCTTAATGAATGGTTGTTTAATTGAAACCACATTAATTAATTGATAAAATTCTGGGATATTAACTAATTTGTCAAATCTGACCTCAGACACTTAATAACAGTGTGAACCTGAGCAAGTCATTTGCCCTCTATCCAATTACTTTTCCTCATCTATAAAATGGAGATAATAATAGCATCTATATCCCAGGGGTATTGCAAGGATAAAATGAGATGATGTTTATCAAATGCTCTTCAAACCTTAAAACACTATATGACTGCTAGCTATTATTGATCTGTATTGCAGAGTCCAAATGGAGTGTCTATATTTTTCCCTCAAACAGATTAATAACATCTGCTATCTAATCAAAATGTAGACATAATATGGCTTCCTCATTCTTTGTTGTTCCTCCACCAGCATTACATCCATTGAGCAATGTATTATAATGGGAGAGAACATTGGACTGGAAAACCAGAAACTCTGATTCTTATTATTAATTTGCCAGTAGGTGTTTTGTGTAAAATACTTAATCTCTCTGGGCCTCAATTTCCTTTTTTGAAAAATGAAGAGTTTATATTAATTGATCTCTTAGGTCCCTTTCTCCAGTGCCAACATTCAGAGTCTATTACAAATTTTGACATTATTACTTCCATTTATATCAATTTTTATCCTCAGAGAATTTCAAGGTGTTTTATAAAAATTGAAAATAATAAAAAAATATTGTGAAATAGTATGAGGAATAACATACACTTTTATTACCTTTTATATTGTTTATTCGTTGGTCCAAACTCCTGTAATATTTTTGAGTATAAATATATATATATATATATATCCTACTGCATTACAGGGACACAGATACATTGGTCCCCCTGCTTATCTGTTGTTGAGACAGCTCTGTGTATGAATTAGACAGATTTGTTGCATTATCTTTGCATTTGATTCCACTAAGGTTATATTGATTCAGTCTGTATCTGACCTTGCTAATATTGTTTGTAGCAACATATTAGCATTTGGCTAACATGACATTTCTTGTTATGAATTGTACTGAAAGAAAGTGGAATTCACAGAATCAAGTAATTCACTCTTCTAAAAAAAGACATTCCTCAGTACCAGACTATTTCATATGATAAATTCACTTCATTTAAAAAAAAAGCTATATGGGAAATATTTATTTTATATACAATGTGCAAGATGCTATATTAAGTACTGTAGATACATAGATGAAATGAAAATTGACAGAGTCCTTGCCTTCAAGGATCATGTAGTTGGTGGGATAAAGGGAAAAGTTATTACTTTACTGATTAGTTGTTTCTTTGTTAGTGAGAGAGTACATGGAGTTGGCAAAACAAATCTAGACTATGTCATTTTGATTTTTCAGTTCTTTCCAATTTCTTTCATCATTCAATCCCGTGGATGATGCTAATTTTATATAAATGGAAGAATAATCTAATCAGATAAAAGAAACCACATTTTACCAAGCAACCCAATTAAATCATATTTTTCCACAGATCCTTGCAATTACCTTTTGTGATAATCTCTCCAAGAGATTTGGACTAATGAATAGAAGCGATCCCTAGTATAATCTTCCACATTTTGACTTTCCACATAGCTACCTAAAAAAAAAAGCACCAGTTAGTACCAACATTATCAACTTTAATTTTAGAGCCAATAGCTCCACTGGCCTCTGCCCTTTGGAAGACTACATATGAATCATTGCTCAGTTTAGGGCTCCATAATTTAGGAAAAATATAAATAAGCTGGAGTTTGAGGGCAACTAAGGTACTAAGAAAATTAAGAAATATTCCAAATGAGGATTGGTTGAGAGAACTGGGATATTTTACTTGAAGAAGAAAAAAAAAATATAAAGATAATATCATAGCTGTTGTTTGGATGAGGGGTTAGACCTGTTCTCTTTGGCTCCAAAAGGAAGAACTATCAGTGGTGAGAAGACTTAATTTTGGCATAAAAAAGTTTCCTAACATTTAGACTATCCAAAATGTAATGGATTGTCTTGGGAGGATCTAGTAAAGATTCCCCTAACTGTAGAACTTTAGACTGAGAATATGACATTTGCCGAGGATTTTGTGGAAGGAGTCCTTAGTGAAAGGTATGGGTTGAACTGGGTGGCCTCTGAAGGGCTGTGTTCTTGCTCTGAAGTGATTCTGAGCTAATAACTGTTCTTTTCCAACTTTCAATGTATGAAAATAAACTAACGCTATTTGAATAGTAGTGGGAAATCCCCAACACAACTCTCAACAACTCTGGTAAGCAAATGTTATGGAAAGCAAGTTTAACTTGGTACACCTCAGAATTGACAAGTTGTGTTCATTTCCCATATTTTATAATTGCCGATGTGATTTCATCTCAAGTAGTTGTGGTCACTATCTATTAATTTTATATTACTGGTGTATTTTGATCTGTCTTTTATTGGCTACTTGTGTTTAGGTCATTCCATTACTTCTAGTAGGTTTCACACAGCAATGACAGTTTGTGGACTATAACTAATTCCCTTTTTTCTTTTTAAAAAGCTCTTTCCTCCCTCTTCCAGCTGACTATGCCTGGAAGTGTGGATAAGTGGGAGGACAGAAGAAACATAATTACATGAGGCTGCATAAAGTAACATTTGCTCTAAGCACCTGTCATTTTGGTAGTGGTTTTGTGCTCTATCCATCTGCAATTTTGATGATGTCTTCCATCTCTCTGAATATTTGGTTAGCTTTCTACTGGAGTGGTGTTACTGTGAGTAATTATCTTCCCAACATCAGACAGATATAGGAGGCTTAGATTTAAGACAGCTACAACACAACAGAATGAGGAATGAAAGATCTCTTAAGAGTGAAGTGGAAATACATTTTCAAAAGACAGAAGTATAATGTGATTCTATTCTTACCTGTATGAATCAGTACAAAGATATGCTAAAAAAAAAACCAACAAAAAAACAAAAAACCCTCCTTACCACCCCTCCCCATATATATATGCATATAACTATATCTTTTTCTTATTTCCACTGTAAAATTTCATCTTGTTTTAGCATATGTATTGATTTTCTTTTCTTTTGGATTATTGCTGCACCAAGATGATTCATATAATTAAAAAGATAGGAGTATTGATGGGCATACTAATGCTATGCTCTAGCATATTTATGTGACCAGTTCAGTCCATAACTGTCCTTCTCTTTCTTAAAAGAAAAAAAACAATGCTGTGTATTATTATGTGGATTAAGTCCATTTTATACACATATTACCATGTATAATTTATAGTTCTTTGCGACCATCAGATAATATATCTTAATATCATTGAAAAATTGCTCTTTTTTTTGGAAAGAATATAGTATCTCTATGGAACTACACCTTTAAAATAGCAGGGCAATTCAGATTTCTCTGTGGTTGCATGGAAAGTGAATAATGCAGCTTCTCAATTTACAGTTTTAACTAGTAGCTGATCTCTTTTACAAGGAACCATTATTTAAGCCAATTGTGTAGTAGTGCTTTTTTTTAAAGACATAATTTACAGTGACACTAAAACACTTACCACTTACTCCTTAATCTTACAGCACTTACAGTTTTGAGGTTCTGGTGATCCTTAAAGCTTTATATCAACTCAATTGAAATGCATTCTTTTTCAATTCATGTGGTCTCACTTTTAATAATGGTCCTTTTAAGCATGTTACAGTAATTGAATACATGACAGTCAGTATAGTTTAAGGTGGTTTATTATCATCAACTTTTAAATGTTTCTTTCTTCTTCCTAAAGGTGTCCTTTATTGACAGAAAACATGGATGGGATGCAAATATTCTGGAATCAATGTGAAGAGATTTCATTCATTATAAACAAGCAACTTAAAGCTTAAATGTTCATGGAACAGTTTCATATTCTTGGGTCTCAATTAATTAACTTATTCCATTCTAGGAAGAAACTCCCTCCCTAACTTGCTGATATATACTCTTTTCGAAGATGCTTGTCTTAACTTGTTTCCATCATTGTCTGATATTTTTTGAAGGCTTCTCCTAGCAAGGAAATTCTACAGACTTGAAAGAATTACTGACCTATTTTCTCTCCTCTCTTCTAATACATATGAAGTCTACCAGAATCAGACTATAAAGGACAGAAGGAGCCTCAGAGACACATCAAGTCCTCCACAAACATGACCAAGAAATACTTTCCCACCATAAACCAAATAATGGTTTTCTATTCTCTACTTAAAAATTTCCATTGATTGGGTTTGGGGCTGAGACAGACCCTACTTCTTGAAGCTTCCCATTCTATTTTTGGAAACCTCTAACATATGTCAGTATATGTTTCCTGAGGACAGAGACTATCTCGTATTTGTATTTTTATTCTAGAAAGTTCTATGAACAAATGAATGTTTAATAAAACACTTATTGATTATATGATTGGAAAGTTTTTCTTTGCATTGAGTTCCTATTTGTAAAGACACTTGTTGGTAAGGGGGTAAGGAGAGGAGAAAAAAATAACTTCTCCCTTTTATTATTAAACCATGGGAGACAGTCTAGTACAATGGAAAGAATACTGAACTGAAAGCAGGAAACCTAGGTTTGAATTTATGCCTTTTCACTGATTAACTATGTGACCTTGGGCAAGTCACTTAGTTTTTCTATATCTGTTTCCTCATCTGCAAAATGAAGAACTTGGATCTGATGATCTCCTGACTTCCTTTTAGCTATAAAATTCTAGAATTTTGAAAATATGTAAATAGTGCTAACTGCTCAGAACTTAGCTGCAATTTCTATAAAAACTAAGCATATTCATTCTAGACCAAAATAAGCATCACCCTGATTTCATTGCACCTCTGTGGGTTTCCCCCTTCAGATTCTTTCCTTTATATTTCTTCTAGCAGAGCACTGTTAACTTGTCATAAGCCGAATATTTTGGGAATGATGTTTCCTTTGTGTAGAGTGTTCATGATGTTCATATTATGGTTGATAGAAAAATAAAAGCCAATAGCTTGGCCTGCGTGAACCTCTGTGTAAATATAGAAAAAAAATAGAGCATTTCAATAGCTATACATAGATGAAACACTTGAAACATCTTAGCCACTTAAATTATTAATAAAATGCTTCAAGTAGAGGATATCATTATGATCTGACCACAGAATGGGAAAGTCAAGGAATGGAAAGTTAAAAGATCATTCTATAGCATTGATCTTGGTTGGTTGCCTTTAATTGAAGATACAATTATTCAATCAACAAACTTCTATTAAGTACATATCATATTCCAGGCTCTATTCTACACACTGGAGATATAAAAACAAAAACGAGGCAATGTCTGCTCCAAGGGAGCTTATAGTCTTATGAGGGGGAAGACAAACAAATGCCTGTATGTGTGTGTGTGTGTGTGTATGTTACATATGTATACACAAAGTGGTATATGCCAAATAAGTACAATGACATTTGGGAGGGGGAGCAGCATTAGCAGTTGGGATGATCAAGAAAAACTTCATAGAAGGTGGCCCTGGAGAATGAGTCTGGAAGGAGATCAGTAACAGAAGTAAGTAGAGGAGTACAGTCCAGGCAGGGGGGGACAGCTAGTCCCCTGTGGATATTGGAAATGGAATGTCATTCATTAGAGGAACAGAAAATGGGCCAGTTTGATTGGACTGCAGGGAGCATGAAGAAGAGTAATGTTTAATAAGACTTGAAAAATAGATTGGTGCCAGGTTTGAAGGATTTTAAATACTAAGCAGAGGGGTTTAGAGTAGGTTAAAGAGGAAAGAAGAAAGCACTGGAGTTTATTTAAGGAGGGAGTGATATGGTCAGAACCCTACTTTAGAAGAAAATAATTATTCTTGTTAGATTTGTGGAAAATGGACAAATATTGCCAACATGTTTACTCCCCTCCTTTCATGATAGTATGCTCCTGAAATGTTGATGTAGGGATAGGACGTCTAATCTCTTCTGTTGAACAAATCTTTTGTTGTTGCTGCTGTTTTGTTACATGGGGCAGGAAATTGACTATATGTTTAAAAAAAATCTCAGTGATAACTTGCTATATTAATTGGGTTTAATGACAATGTTGATGCATTACCTTAAATTCCCTTTAAGCATGTTTTCCCTCAAACACTTAATATTTGTAGCTGCTTTTTACCATGTAGCATATATGTATTCCCATCACGTTTATAGTAATGCACATTTTCCTATATTAAATCATATTTTCTTTTGATTCTCATTATGAAGTTACAACTGTATGTCCATAAACCATGTACCTTATTCTAACCCTATACTGATTTTAATAGCTAATATTTACATGATACTTTAATGTTTGTGAAGTAAAAAAAAATAAAATAAAAATGAAGTTGGTGAAGTGTTTTATATATGTTATTCCATTAGTCAACCAATCAGTCATAATCATATATTAAACACATACTATATACCAGGGACTGTACTAGGCACTAGAAATACTAAGAAAGATGAAAGATAGTCTCTGCCCATGAGGAGCTCATAATTTAATGGGGAAGACAATACACAAATAACTATGTATAAATAAGCTGAGCACAGGATAAATAGGAAGTAGACAACAGAGGAAAGATACTAGAATTAAAAGGGATTAGAAAAGGTTTCCTGAAGAAGTTGAGATTTTAGCTAGGACTTGAAGGAAGCCAAGGAAGCAGAGATAAAGACAGACAACATTCAATGTTGACAGTGACACTGAACCAAGAGATAAAATATCTTGTTTGTGGAACAACAAGGATGCCAATGCCACTAGGCTGAAGAATATATGGTACAATGCCAGTTGTGGGAAAACTCAAAAGGTGGGGAGCTAGGCTAGGTTGTGAAGAATTTTGAACAGGAAACAGAGGGGTTTTTATTTGATCCTGTAAGTGACAAGGAGCCAATGGCATTTATTGAGTAGAGGAATGTCATGTTCAGATCTGTACTTTGAAAAATCATTTTAGTGGTTGAATGGTTGGATTGAAATGGGGAGAGACTTGTGGCAGCAAAACCTACTAGTAGACTAGTGTGAAAGTCCAGGAATGAGGCAATAAGAGCCTATGCCAGGAGGGTGGTAGTATCAGATGAGAGAAGTAGGCACATTCAAGAGATATCACAAAGTTTAAATTAACAGGCCTTGGCAATAGAGTGGTTATAGGGGGTGAGGGATAATGAGGAATTGAATAACAACAATTTTTAACATTATATAGTATTTACTATGTGCCAGGCACTGAGCTAATCACTTTATAATTTTTATCTTATTTGATCTTCACAACAACCCTGGGAGGTAGGTACTATTATGTTTGCCATTATGCAGATGAAGAAAACTGAGGCAAACAGAGGTTAGGTGACTTGCCCAAGGTCACAGAGGTAGTAAATATTGGAGGCTGGATCTGAACTCAGATCTTTCTGACTCCAGGTCTAGTACTCTAATATACTGTGCCACTTAGCTGCCTCCAAAAAACATCTAGCTTGTGAGCCAGGGAGACAAGGAGGATGATGGTACCCTCTACAGTAATACAAAAGCTTGGAAAGGAGGCATATTTAGCAGGTAGGATAATGAATTATATTTTGAAAATATTGCATTTAAAATTTACAGAATGTACAGTTGGAGATATTTAATAGGCATTTGGAGATGTGAGAATAGAGTTCAGAAGAGAGGTTAGAGCTGAATAAATAGATGAGAATCCTAAGCATAGAGATGATAATTGAATCTATGCCAGCTGATGAGATCTCCAATTGAAATGGTATAAAGGGAGACAAGAAAACCTAGTACTGAGTCTTGTGGGACACTCATGGCTAGCAGGCATGGCATAAATGAAGACCGTCAAAGGAGTCTGTGAAAGAGAAATTAGATAGGTAGGAGGAGAATCTCCCCAACCACCTTGAGGGTATCAAAGAGAAGACAAGAATTGACAATGTCAAAGGCTGCAGAGAGGTCAAGAAAGATGAAGATTGAGAAGAGGTCATTAGATTCGGCATTTAAGAAATCATTGGTGACTTTGGAGACAGCAGTTTTGGTTGAATGATGAAGTTGGAAGCCAGATTGTAAAAAGTTAAAAAGAGAGTGAAAAGAGAGAAAGTAAAGGCACTATTGTAGTTAACCTTCTCAAGGAGTTTAATCACAAAAGTAAGGAGAGTTTTGGTATGGCAGCAGAGATGAATGGCTCAAGTGAGGGTTTTTTGAGGATAGTGGAGAAATGGGCATATTTGTAGGCAGTAGGAAAATACCCAATACACAGAGGGAAAATAAAGATAATTGAGAGTGGGAATGATAGAGTGGGCAATCTATTAGAGAAAATGGGATAGAATAGGTTCACTTGTGCCAATAGAAGGGTATACCTTGGCAAGACAGGTCACCTCATCATTCACTCCATGGATGAAGGAGAAAATAGTGACAGAAGACATCTAAGTGATATAGATGAGGAAGAGGGGAGAAGAGAGAGGTCTTGGCAAATGTCCTCATTTTTTTCAGTAAAATATGAGGCAAGATTATCAGCTGAGAAGGTGAGAGTAGAGTGAACAATTAGAGGTTTGAGAAGTAATGGAAAGTTTAAGAGGTGGCATTATGGTGAGTGTCATTGTGAGTGAGTTAGAGAGATGTAAACCTAGTAACACTGAGGTAGGACCCTAGGATCATAGAGTTAGAGATGGAGTCCAGCTTCCTCATGATGAGTAAATTGAGGCCCAGAGTGGTGAGATTATCTGCCCAAGATTACACGTGTAGTATATGGAAGAGGCCAGATTCATATTCAGGTCCTCTGACTCCAATTTGGTATTCTTCCCATGAGGTACTACTTTTATCCCTGTTTTACAGAAAAAATGAAGCTGATAGAGTTTAATTAAGTTTCCTAGTATCACCTAGTTGGTAAATGTTAATGTGGGGACTTAAACCCAGATTTTCCTAATTCAGTGTTTAGCTCTCTAGCTTCACTGCATTTCAACATATTTGATTGTTTTATTTTTAAACCTTTAAAGGCAGGAATTCCCTTTTTCTGCTCTTTGTGAATTGTTAAGCACATGTGACCAAAAGGCACAAGTTGAATGGCCTTTGACTTGGTCAGCATAGTGAACTCTTCATGTGGAAACATCACTTACTAACATATTGCAGCCCTTCTACATAAGGGAACATAATTAATATAGTTTAAGTCTTATGTAACTGAAACTCTGATTTCTCCAGAGTAATACAGTTGATATATGTGAGAAGAATGATTGGAAACCAGGTCTTCTTGACCCAAAGACTAGCACTTCATCCATTAAGTTGTCAATTGTATTTTAAATATATTTTTTCTAGTAGAAAACAAACATCCATTATTTTGTGTTTCCTTATAATTAAAAAAAAATCTGTTAAGTACCTACAATGTGCATTATACTATATGAAGTACTGAGTGAAATATAAAGTTTAGATTAGACTAAGTTGTACCTGTATTTGGGGGCTCAGTTTAGGAAGAGAGCAAATTTAAGATACTGGTGAGAATCAGTTTTCTGTCTTCCCTGGGAACTCTTTCTAGTGGTCTGACATTGTGGGAATATGCCGAGTTCTCCACAGAACTCTCATTCTCATTTCTATACCAGAGGGACTATTCACTCACCTACTCCTTTATTGACTAAGCCCAACAGATGGTGGAAGAAACAAAACCCTTGTTGAAGCCAATGCCATTCCATCTGCTGCCACTTTGGCTTCCTTTGTGATTTAAAAGAGAAGCTTTGCCTAGACTTTAAAATTATACCTGCTAAAAATATAGCCATGTGATATTTAGTTATTCTTGGTATTGAAGAAATAGAACTTCCCCCTAATGATTTACTAATAACTTGTAACACATTTTAATTCCTTTTCATGTATCTAGTCTCCCAGCATCAAGTCCATTAAACAAAGGTTTGACAGGTAGGCTACTGATTGGGAAAAAAATTTATTCAGCTATTAATAATGTAATTAAGGTGCTCTGTACATTCACATCAGGACATGAAAAGGTATCTTTCTTTAAGTATTTTTAGCATTCTTTTTCCCTGTCTCTTGACCTTTCCATATACCTTTCTTCCACTGAGACTTTACTCACACAGTAAACACTAGAACATTTTTTCTACTCCTTTCCTCCTATTCAAATCCTACCCATTCCTAAATAATAATAGCAGATTTCTATTCTACTCTGAGTTTTACAAATCACTTTCTTCACAACAGCCCTGTGAGATTCTGTCTGACTTTCTATCTTTCCATCTATCTATCACCATTTTACAGATGAGAAAACTGAGGCTCATGGATAAAATTTTCAGTGCCAGAACTGATACCAGAACCAGAAAGTTTTGGAAGCAATGAGGGTTTCTTAAGTTCACCAGAAAAGGAGTCCCACCTGTAAGCACAGACTCTGAAGGATCAAAAGGATAAGGCTTTTATAGGCTTCAAACGGATGAGAAGTGGACAGGACACATCTTGGTTGGACAAAGTTTGTTGCTGATAAGATTGTGTAATCAAAATTTATTTTTCTTTGGGTTAGCTATATCTTGTAATCCTCCCCTACTTCAATAAGCAAGACTGTTCTAGTTTATTTGCTATTTCATCATAAAGAAAGAGTGATTACAAACAGTGTATGGGCTGAAATACAAACAAGTACAAACAGAGATACACAACATGGAGTTGCTTCAGTCTATCTACAGTCTCAAAAAAAAAATTCTATAACTTGCCAAAGTTACCCATCTGGGAAATGTGGCAACATGGATTCAAACACAAGTCTCCTGACTCCACATGCAATATATTTTCTACTAACCCATGCTTAGCTAGCTCATATCATACCTCTTCCAAGAAGTCTTCCTTGATCACCTAGAATCATTGCACTTCTAGGATTTATTCTTTATATATCTAAAAACTAATCCTATCTTTAACTTATTTTAAAATGAATGCAATTTAATTTATATTAAATGGCATCATGGAGATGGAGTTGAATGGAAGCCAGGAAGACATGATTTCAAGTTCCTCCTCTGACACAATCAGAACTAGCTGTGCAGCTCCAAGCAGGTTATATAACTTCTTAGTGCTCTGGGCAACTCTTTAAAACTCTCAGTTAAAAGAAAGATGTTGACCTCCCATTAACAGAGGAAGTCCCTCAGTGGGAGCTCCCTATGGCATTGAAATCACCCATGCAGTCCCTATCCTGTCTATATTTTTACCCTTCAACCAAACTGCAAACTCCATAAATTCAATGACTCTTTAGGATGCTTTCACAGAGCTCTCAGAGCACCAAACATAGTAATGTTTATATGGTAGGTACTCAACAAATCTTCGTTAAGTAGTTAGCAAAATTTCCTCAATTAGAATGCTTATGCTATCACATTGCAAAATAATTTGTGGGGCAGATATTTAGCAAAGTAGAGTGCTGGGTCTGGAGTCAGGAAGCCCTGAGTTCAAATATGGCCTCAGATATTTATTAGTTATGTGTCTTTGGGCAAGGCACTTAACCTCTGTCTCAGTTTCCCCAACTGTAAAATAGGGATGATAACCATTCCTGTCTCATAGGGTTATTGTAAAGAACAAAGAAAATAAGTAAATTGAAATAAATAAATAAATAAACAAACAAACAAATAAATAAATAAATGAATAAATGAAATTTCTAAAAGAACAGCACAACAACAGGCACATAGTAGGCACAATATAAGTATTATTGTTATTATTTACTTGAGCTACACCTGTTGGAGTTCCCAAATCTCACTCTAATCCTTTTCCCCCAAAATAATACACAGAAACTGAACCTTCATTCATTTCTGT
Source organism: Vombatus ursinus (assembly GCF_900497805.2). Taxonomy (NCBI): domain Eukaryota; kingdom Metazoa; phylum Chordata; class Mammalia; order Diprotodontia; family Vombatidae; genus Vombatus; species Vombatus ursinus. The sequence goes on along the minus strand of NW_020954596.1, from coordinate 72,608,568 downwards.
TCTGGCTGACCAGCTGATTTCTCCATGACCTAATTTTAAATCTCCATCTGATAACATGTTAAACTGTTTTCCTTCTGAATGCTATTTGTAAACTTGATAAGTGTATGCACTTTAGGAAAAAACTTAACTCAACTTCCAGACCACTGTTTTCTAAAAGGCAAAATTTTCCAAAATAAGAAGAAAATATTCCTTAGGTTTTCTGATGATTTCTATCTAGTTAAAAATCATTCATAATTATAATAGGACTCAGGGTTGGGGACACAACCAAAGCAGATCTATAGGGCATCACTTAAGAGTCAGAAGCAGAAATATGAAAAGAATGGTCTCCCAGATTTGTACTTTGTCCATTTATGACTGTGTCCTTCAGCTGCCTCATACAGGACTGCTCAAAAACAGAAAAGCCCAGAAGCTTTTATCAGCTAGACTTACTGGCTGGCTTACTCCAAGCCAAGGAAAGGCTGGAAAAAAGAATGGATTGGCCACAAGGCTTCAGTGTGAATTGAATGCTTATAAAAAGAAATGAGGGAAGAGATGACAGAGAGGAGTAAAATTAAAGTTCTTATGGAAATACTTGGAAGCAGAGTAAATAGCTTAGATCAGAAACTGGAGTGACTCATCTGAGTAGTGAATACCTTGAGATGAAGAGAAGAAATGATGCAAAAATGGAATGATACAATAAGAGATTTTTATAGCAAAGTGGCAGAATAAATTTGAAGGACATGAAAGCCACATGAGGAAAAATCATTTAAGAATCACATGCAAGAAATGAAATCCATAAATCTCCCATTTGTTCTCTCCCTACACTACAGCCCAGGCCATTCCATATGTCAGGTAACTTTATAGGGCTGTGTTTCAGGTGTCCAGCTTTGGGGGCTCTGGTTTACTCATATCAATGATTCAGTCTAATCCCTAATTCCCACTTCACAAAAGGCAGAAAATACTGATTTTACCCAGACACTGAAAGGAAAAAGAGTGTAATTTAGGAAGGGGACTACTTAAGGAGCAATTATTTTCCCACAAATTTACCCTCAAGAGATAATAAGCCATGATCCAGAAAGAGAAATGAAGAAATTTGAAATAATCCAATCTTAGAAAGTGAAACTAACCAAGCTATCAGGGAAATTCTAAAGTGGGTGTGTGGATGTGGAAATATCCCCCCCCCAAGAAGATATCAATTGTTCATGGTTGGGCTGCACCAATATAGTAAAAAATATATATATGACCTAATACTTTATAGATTTAATTATGTATGAATGAAATTACCTACCAAACACTAGAAAAAATTAATATAAAATTCACTTAGAGGAACAAAATTTCCATAATTTCAAAGGAAAAAAAAATAGAGGAAGAAGTAGGAAAGAAATTTCCCCCCTGGAAATGGTAGTTCCAGATCCCAAAATATACTCTAAAGTAGTGATTGGGAAAATGATTTGGTACTGGTTAAAAATCAGAGTAATTGAACAGATTAGAGAAGCAAGAATCTAAAACAGGTGAAACCAATGTTTGATCAATCTAAGAATACAAATGATTTTGGGAAAGTCTCTCATCATGAAATGGTGGGAAAACTGAAAAGCAATTTTATAAAATGTATGTTTAGACAAACATCTTCTTTTGTATATTGTCCCAAATGGTTACAAGATTTATTTTTTTAATTGGAGGCAAATGGAAGGAAGTACTTTTCACAACTCTGTGTAGGAGAAGAATTTTTAACCAAATGAAGGAAATAACTGAGACAATATGTAGAATGCTACAAATCAGTAATCACTAAAGCACCTTTGATGGAATTATGAATTGGTTCATAGAAGTGGTTCTAGAAAAGTCACTGAATTGTACCTTAACCTTCTTACTCAATGATACCACTTCTAGGTACATATCTCATGGTAGTATAAGATGGAAGGAAAATCATCAAATTCACATATATTCATAGTTTTTTATAACAAAGAACTGGTAATATGGTGGGTTCCCCATTGATTGAAGAATGACTAAACAAATTGTGTCTCATGAATGTAATGAAATATTACTGTGCCTAAAATATCAGTACATGTTAGAAACTGGACAGTACATATGAATAATGTGGAGCAAAGTAAGAAGAAACAGAAGAACAATTTATACAATGATCACAATTATTTGAAAGAAAACAACATGGGAAGATTTTTGGACTCTGATCAATGCAATAGCAAATCAACACTTCAGAGGGTATACAGTGAACCACACACATTTTAAAAGAAAACATTCTAAGGAAAAAAAAAATAAAAGAGCCTGTAGTCAAAAGCAGTCTATTCTGAAGGGGTTACTAACATCTTCCTGCTTCTGTTTTTACATTTAAAAACCATTCCTATCTCAGGACATATATACAAAGAGAGAGACAGGGACATAGTTTGTTGATAGTTTCTCTTGGGATAGATGTTAATCAAAAGATCAAAGAATATTGATCACATTACAGTTTTTTTATCTTGGACTAATTTCCTTTGTCACATGATTGGTAGAATGAGAAGAAACATTCTCTCCTCCTATTTCCTATTCACACAAATCACCAAAGTTTAGTATGTCACCAGAAAGAAAGACAGGAGTGTCAAGGAGTGAGTCACTTGAGTCTGAAAGGCTTTGAAAAAGAAAAGCAAAAAAAAAACCCAAATTGTTCTTCTTAAGAATCTTTCTTCTTCATTACGTGTCACTGTTGACAGATCCATAAAAAAAAGGAAGCAAAAAAATTAGTATACTGTGTCACTGAATTACAAACAGGGCATTTATTGCCTGGTCCTCATTAATGCGTGTTTAGGACCATGATAATAGGCATTGTCAGTATAACAATTGGAGTCTGGTAATTTGATCTCTGTTGCTTTATTGCTCAGGGAAATGATTTTTTTACCTTTTATTTTTTCCTTTTACTACCACTGGCAATAGATACAGCCTTCTTTTGGACTTGATATTTATGTTTTATTCCTTTGAAGAGTGCAATATTAGTATTTTAATCTAAAGTGCTTCTTTCATTTTAGATGATTGAATATATTCTCCAGACTTTGAGAAGGAAACTTAGGGAGATTTATTGTTCTTGTGAAATGTGAGGAGTGTCATTTGGTTGCATGAGTATTAAGTCAAGATAAATAAAAGCATTGCTTTGGTCTTATTCCAGATTTGACTTTGATTTATATGAACAAGAGAGTTTCAATTAACTCCCCTATTTCTCGGTTTCCCTTAGTGTCATTTTGGTCTAGGTTGGGGGCTTGACTTTTCTAAGTATTTCCAAACAACTTGTGCCAGCAAAGAAGGGCAAGACTCAGTCAATATTAATTATATCTATTGGATTTGATTCTGATTTTCTATTCCTGGAAATGGTGTGGGGAGGTCATACAGTGTTTTTAATATTGATTCAGGAACATTATATATTCAGATGACAGTAATACTTTATGGGCATGTTAGAGGGGAGTTAGGCCACATTAAAATAATATTCTCTTGCTGGTTATCAACTCTCCTCTCCAATTTTGCTGGCATTAAAACCAATCACTATTCATATTTCAGAGTATCAGGGTTTGAGTTCCCTGTCTAGAAGTAAATTTAAGGACCTTGAAAATTGTGCTGGCAATAAATACAACCCAAAATGCAGAACTTCTGCAAAAATTCTGAGCTCAGGTTGTTTTTTTATTTTTTGTTTTCTCTTGCTCCTAGGACAAGCAAGACTACTGATCAATATGTATTTATCAAGAACCTACATTGTACCAGGACTGTACCAGGCACTAGAGGCACAAATACAATGAATGAAAAAACCCCTACTGGCAAGGGTCTTAAAAATAATGGGGAAGAACCCTATTGCCTATCAAAAAACAAAACAAAACAAAGCAAAAACAAAAATAATGGAGAAGATAACTCATGAAAATATAATTATGTACATAATAAATATAAAGAGAATAAGTACAAAGTAATTAAATATAAGAGAGTTTGATACTGAAGGAATCAGAAAAGGTTTCATGGAGAAAGTGATAATTGAGGTCTACTTTGAAGAAAGGAATTCTTTGTGGTGGACAGGAGTAGAGATGATATTCCAGGTGGCAGTGACAGCCAGTGTAAAGGAATGAAGACCACAGATACAGAGTCAGAGGTGATGACCAAAGAGAAGACCAGCTTGGCTGGACCACAGAGTACAAAAGGTGAAGTTGTATCCATTACGTAGAATTGCAAATGGCATGAGAGAAAACAATGATTCCCTGAGCCAATGAGGTCAAGAGACTGTTTCAGGAAGCTGTGCCCTGGCCTAGGAAGGCCAGAAATTGAAGCCTGATGAGTTAGTTTCCTTTCCTTTTCTTTTTTTCTTATCTTTTTTGTAAGAATTATATCAGAGTAGCTTTATGTGTTTTCCACTTCTTGTCAGTTCTCTATTTGCTCTAGTTGGTGATTTCATATTATTTTATATGCTAGGGGCATATCTGTGCCCTAACTATGTCTTACTGTATCACTTTCCTAGAATTTCTTCAACTCACTCATTTTACAGATCAGGAAATTGATGTCCAGAGTGATTATGTGACATAAGATAATAAGCTAAAGAGTAAAGATTCAAATTCAGTTCCTCTCACTATAAATCCATTTTCCATTACACCATGCTACTTCTCCCATCTTTACCTTGACTGTAATTTCACCTCCATCCTCTAGTCTCCCTTAGGAATATTATATTTTCTAAATCAATCACATTCCACTGGAGAAACATAATAATGCGCCTCCAAAGCAAATGTCTCAAAACTGGGAGAGCATGTCTTGGACATTCAAGTCACTGTTTTGGATGGTCTTATATCTAAACCATTTTATCTCAGATGGATAAAGTTTTACAAGTCCTCCAAATAAAATGAAGGATAAAGAGTAACTGACTTCTATTTAATTTCAGCTCTGTACCCTCATGCTAAAGGTATTTGAGGTACACCTTGAGACTGTTTAATATAATAGGCGTGTGAAGTGAGGAAGAGGACATTTTGCTGATTATTCTGATCAATGTTGCTCTTAGAAAGGGTTTGTCAATCTATTCACTTGGCTCTATTCATTATATTCACAGCTTTTCAGCCCAAATGAAACAACTTTGATGACCATATTGATATTTATGATGCCTCCACCTATTAAAATATAAATTCTTTGAAGTCAAGGACTGATTTCCTTCTTTATTTGTATACCCAGCACTTAGAACAGCCCATGGCACGTAATAATAAGAGATACTTTTTCATTCATTCATTCTTCTTTTGTTCATTTATTTATCCATTCATTCATTTTTGTCAGAAATAATAGAATATCTTAAGAAACAAACATCTTAAAACTTGATTTTTAGAATTAGATCTTCTCTTAGCAATTGTTTAAGATAGACATTTTCAAATAGAATAATGGAGACTGATCCTTGAGGAAAATCTATAAAGAAGACCATTCTATTGTAAGCTTATTTAGGACAGAAACTGTATCTTCTTTATCTTTTGTATCTTACCATAGCACACAATGGATCCTCAATAGGTTGACTGATTTGTTAGAATTATTATAAGATTTCATCAATGAAGGTACTTTTTCCACTCAGGCAAATTATACCACTTTTTTTTCTGAATTTCTCTGAATGAAAAAAAATTTCATTAAGTGGCTAGCTGTCCTTTCAGTAATTTAAAGCCTTTCCACAGTTAGTTTAGGCCATCACTGGGTGGGGTATATTTGAAGTTTGACAGGATCTGCCAAAGGTCATGTTTCCCTTCCACAGGAGCAGTGAAACATAGGGATCTAGGATAGCCTTACATATATGTAAGAAGAAGCATCAAAGTTCTACTTGATCCCAGAGGTAATTGACCATAAGGACATTAAAACAGACACACTGAGGCTATTTTTTCACGAATACAATGCAGTAAGCAAATCTCAGAAATACTGAGTGTGCCACAGGAGAATTCCTCTATTCTACAACTAGTCATCTTTTCAAACACATTTTCCTTCTTTTTCATCAGGAGAGATGCTTCTCTTCAACACCAAGTTTGATTACCTGACTTTTTCATGAAAGCCTTTCCAACCTACGCTCTCTGCCTTTCACCATCAACCCCTCCCCTGCTCCCAAAGGGTATTTGATCTGTTTCTGGCTGCACCTTCTGAAATCTATGAACTGTGAAATCACATAATTAATAGACAGTTGAATAATTAAGGAGAGTGCCTGAAAGGCCATGTTTATATTACCTGCTGTCCCTCACCCATACCTTCCCCTTGGAGTAACACTGAGAGGCAATTAGGCTTGAAAATCCTGGCATATACTGAGTCCCTATACAATTGGAAAGGAGTGATGTGTATTAAAAGTGTTTGTGGGTACTCACCATCTTCTATTCTCACCAGGACTGACAATTTCACAACAGACCTCCTGTCTCTCACACTATTCGGCAAATCATGGTACCTCCTTGCAACATTCCTGGAAGAGCCATCTCTGAGCACCTACTCTAGGATATTTGAAGTCAGTACTGCTTTTCTAAGAAGTTTATAGTCATACTGGCTTTCACCTATATGTAAGGAGAAAATGTTTCATTTCACATGTGTGAGGTGTTAGTACCGAAAAATAGTCTCCCATTCCCAGCTTGAAATACTTGTATGCTAGCCTTATCTAGACCTAGGGAGAACCCACAGAAATCCATTACTTGCTTCAAGAGTGCAGTTAACATCTCAAGTCCTATGCAAATAGCAATCTTTTTTTATAGCTTAATGGTTCTTGCCCTCAAGTATCACTTCAAGTGGGATTCACCTTGTAACCATCTGTTGTCACTTAAAATACTCACTTTAAAATATACACATACACATAAACATTAACATACATACACACATATATATGTATATGTACATTTGAATCAGACTTGTGGATCTCCCACCTTCTTTGTGATTTCCATATTTTTCAGTAATACCTGTGTAGTAGACTGAGATAATGATTAATATTTTACTCTCTGAAGAATGACAGGTATGTAAAAAAAAGGTATAAGAAGATTTTGAGTATTTTCCTACATTCTGTGTTCTTGAACATGATTAAAGAGTAATATGCAGACAGGAAAGAAGGAAAAAAAAAGCATTTGTGTTCATTATGTTTTGGGCACTGAGCCTAGTTTTACAAATACTACCTCATTTAATCCTCACAACAACCCTGCAAAGTAGGTGCTTTCATTATCCTGTTTTTCCATTTGAGAAAACTCAAGCGACTTACCCAGGGTCACACAGTTAATAAGTGTCTTAGGCTTGATTTGAACTCAAGTCTCCCTGGCTTCAGATTCCATGGGTTTATCCATTGAACCATCTAGCTGCCTTTAAACATTACAACCAGTCATTCAACCTCAGTGGTTCTTTGAGGTAAATGAATTGAAGCAGTTATCTCAAGCACCATTACGGTGGTATAGACCATTACCCATGCTTGCAATACTTTCACACTTTATCTCCCTTTTATGAATTCCTAAGAAATAGCATATCCAGGGCCATCTCCACTTGTCCTGATATATATCTTGCCTCTGGGCCCAGATGGCTCTGGAGGAGAGAGTGAGGCTGATGACTTTGCACAGCCCTGCATCACTTAAATCCAATTCACTTGCAAATCATGACATCACTTTCTGTCCTCCTGGTTCTCTTTAAGAAAGGACAACAGCAACAGCAACAGAGACAGCATAGTACAGTGAATAGACAGCTAAGTTCTGTAGTGAAGGAGTCACTTGATCATTGTCCACCTCAGTTTCCTCATCTATAAAAGAGGGATAATAATAGTACTTACCTAGCAAGTTTGTGAGGACCAAATGAAATAATATTATGTTAAGTACTTTACAATCCTTAGAGCACTATTTGATTGAAGACTCTTATTTTTAGCCTGATGTTATTAATAGAAAGCTGCCTCTGGAATTAGAAAAACCTGAATTTCAGTCCCTCCTCTGATGCACATTGGTTTTGTGACCCTACAGAAATCTAGACATATCTCAGTGCTCTAGGTAACTCTCTAAGACAATGAGTTTCAAGTAAAACATCACCTTGTATTGGTAGAGTACGCTTCCTCATTGAGGAGGTCCCTATGCTAATTCAATCATAGATCTAATGCCTATCCTTTAAGAATTCATAGTTTCCTTCAAGTCCCTGCTCAGGTACCACCTTGCCTTCTCCCTGCTCCTGGGTATGTAAATGTTCTCACCTTTCTCAATATTCCCAGAACTCTGAATCTAGAGTTCTTTGCCCCTATCACTCCTTTACTTTTATTACAATTATACTTAATTGTATGATGTTTATATAATTCACTCCTATTTACCATGTATGCCCCTTAAGGTTATGGACAGTCTCAATTTTCTCTTTGTATCTCCAAAGCCTAGCACAATGCCATCAGTTAGTAAGAGCTTAATAAATCTTTAATTAATTAATTAATTGACCAGGAATTTATGAATTCCACAACATGATGAAGCAATTAAGGTTGCTTATGGTAGCACAGTGCGCAATCAGAAAAATAAATATGATTCACTCCTACTTCAATAACTTTAGAAGTAAGTATAATCTCTCTATAAATATGATTTTATGAGGCCAAAGGTGAGAGATTTGCACAAGCTCACTCAGAAAATCTCTTTTGCAAAAGAAAGCCCATTTTCACACAATTAAGGCAAACTGTAACCGTGACTTATTATCAGGAGTCCTGGTCAGAAGTGGGTGGTTTGAGCAAAGGAAATAGTTTTGCAAACTGTTTATTCCATTAAGTGAACAACTGTTGTGGAGACTCTCTAATATATTTTTATTAGCTCAATCAATGTGGAAACATTATCTATAATCATATAAGTAGTAAAAAGAGAAATCATTTCTTGTGATTCCTTCCTTCCTTCCTCTGTTTCCTTTCTTCCTTCCTCCAATTCCTTCCTTCCTTCCTTCCTCCCTCCCTCCCTCCCTTCCTTCCTTCCTTCCTCCCTCTCTCTGTCTGTCTCTCTCTGTCTCTGTCTCTCTCTCTGTCTCTGTTTCTCTCTCATAGATGACTCCTTTTTGCTTATATTTATTTATGTACTTATTGTATGTCTTCCCCTTTGTAATTAAATACAAGCTCATTGAAGGTAGCTTCTGTATCATTTTCTATTTCTGTGTCTTCTGGGCCTGCAACATTTACTTTCCTTTAATTTTGGACAAATTAAATTGTCAGCAATTCAATTCAATAATTAGCTGCTTAGATTTTGGTAAATGAGGTTTCTAGCAGATGAATGGTTTCTTATAATTTAAATTTATTATGTCTGGGCCTGTTCTGTGTGTTTTTTTTAAATAAAATACATTATCAATACAAGGCTTCATCCTTAGACAATGTCTACTTTATTGTCATAGCAGCATTGGTTCTCTTCCTATCTCATCTTATCCTACCTCACTTCTAGGGTTGTTGTAAGAGAAGTGTTTTGTAAAACCTGAAGTGTTATTTTAATGTGCTTTATCATTTTTCCTGTTCTTGTTCAAATGATCAACAGTGTTTTTAATACTCAAATTCATGGATTTACATACATATTGATTTAGGTTAATACTAGGCTATCTCTTCTAAGATTTATTCCTTTTGAACAATGCATGTCCTTCCATTGCCATATTCCAGTCACAAGTGCCATCCTATAATATCCCTTTAACTACAAGGACATGTTTATCTCCTTACTTAAAAAAATAGAACTGACTTTATTACACAAATGTTTAAGCATTTCTACCTAAGTATTAAAACACCCAAGACTTCTGTATTATCCTCAAATTTCTAAGTTATTTTCTCTTATGAATTACTGTATTCTTTTTCTAGCATTGTCATCCTTTTTGTCTTAGCAAAGGCACAATATTCTAATTTTGTCATATTTAATACATTAACCAATTAATGAGAATCATAGAATTAAAATTTGATTCGATAAAGACTTTGATGAACTTCATAGAATATATATACTGAATTCCCAGAGGAATTGGATTATGTGACTCTATGGAGTAGGGATTCAATCTTCTTTACTATTCAGGAATATGAAGCCAAAATAGTCCACTATTCATTGGAGTCCACAAAATTAACACTCAATTCCATTTTTTCTTTAGAGATTCTAGGGCTTATTTGGATTTCTTTGCCTACTCTAAGAGAATCTAAAAATTGGTTTCTTTCCCCAGAAGGGGAATGTTAACATTCCCTAAATACCTACTATTTGTGGTTATACTTAAGTTCTCTGGGATTATATATTGATATGGGTGTTAATGAAGATTAGTTGAAATTAGACTTGACATTTGAAAGTTTCCTACTGTTTTAAGTGTCATGATCTCTTTATTTGGCTAATGTTTATTATGTACAGAGATAATAGATTTAGAGCTTTTATGGCTTCAGAAAGCGTGTTTGTTTTTTGGACCATATTAACAAACTACTCTTGCTTAGCTTTCTCTCCGGCCATTTAATCAGTCCAACATAATTACCCTAATTGCTTTGATGAAGCCTCATCATGAGGGCTCAGCTTCTTCTATCAGTGCTTAATAAAAGGATGAGGAGGAAGTATAGAGAGGATTGCTAGAGGTAAGACCAAGGAAAGATGAGTTTTCTTCAAATGAAGCATAGCTAGGTATATGTGAAAGCTTACTGCCTCTAAGGGGAAAAAATGAAATAAAGGCAGCTTTATGCTAGAAAAGAATTCCCTTTCTTATAAACAAAGAAGAATATGAGGATTATGCTGAACAGACAAAGATCAGTACAATTATAAGAAAAAATATCTTGGAATAGACCCATAGAAGAAATTGAGGGGGAATGTTAATGGTCCCACAACATTGCTTAAATCTTAATTGCTGTTAAAGCACAATCATGTACAATTCTGCCATTTGGAGCCTTAGAGAAGAAGAAAGAAAGAAAGAAAGAAAGAAAGAAAGAAAGAAAGAAAGAAAGGAAGGAAGGAAGAAAGAAAGAAAGAAAAGAAAGGAGAAGAAAAAGCACTTACTTCCCAGAATTATTATATAGCTAATGGATAACAGTGGCAATACTGGAACAGAGACCTTGTTCACTCAAGTGGTTCTCTATCTGCTGCTAGAGATACTTCTCTCACCATCAGATAAATCAGGAGGATATTCTAATAAGCCAGAAGAGAGATCAGTGGAAAAAAAAGACATCATATTCTGATTCAATAAAAAATAAATGTGAAGGATAGTCCACAATGGCAGATTCCATTACTCATCTGGCTTTGACTAAGAATTGTCCAGATTCCTGCATTTCATTTTGTGAACCCTACATCTTCCATTACCAAGAAATAAGTGTTAGATGGTATTAAGATCTGAAGTATTCTCACCTATACTAAACCCTACTTTTAAAATGTTTAATCGATGCGTTTTTACATTGCTTTTTTAAATGCTCCCCATCCTCCAGATACAACATTTAAATAAAACATTGGCAATTTATTTTCCAATAATTACAATTATTGGCAAAATATTGGCAATTTGCACACACACACACACACACACACACATACAAACCTCATGTCATCCCTTTATTCTGCCACCTTTCTCATGAGGCATGAAAAATGTGCTTTAACATCTGACAACCCAATCGGTCACTGCATTGATCAGAGTTCTGATATCTAATATCAGTGTTATTTTCCTTTGCATTATTGAGGTCCTTGTATTAATTATTATCCTAGTCCCACTCCCCTTACTCTGGATCAGTTCATGCAAGTCTTTTAAATTTTCTCTGAATTCTTCGTATTTATAATTTTCATGACACAATATTACATTTTTTTACATACCTCAATTTATTTACCCAGTCCTCAATGGACAGAAACCCATTTATTTAGCAGGTTTTTGCTATAATACACATACAAAAAGATGCTGCTAGAAATAGTTTTGTTCATATAACCTTTCCTTCTGTCTTTGACCTCTTTGTGATGTATGCCTAGTAACAGTATTGCTTAATAACTGAGAATGTACAGATCATTCACTTTTCTAGTATGATTCTGAATCTTACAGCATATTTTTATACTAATGTAAAATTCAGTCCCTGTAGGAGAAAAGGAAACCACACCCCCAAGCCCCAACTGATCAATCATTTCCTCCTTCTGAATTTTCATTATGCCATTTCTCTACCTTGCTCTTCTCTAGGGAGACACACAAGATGAATCGTCTCCCTTTGGCAATGTCATTGTCTTCAATTACACAAACAGCAACCAGAGAATCTGGGGCAAATGAGAACTACAAAACTCTGGAAGGTGGCTAGTGATTAGCACTCATTTTGTTAGTCCCTGGAGGCTCTTCAAGTACAGGGTCCTTTGTGGTATCATCAGGAATAGCAAAGTGGTAGAGAATCCACAGCTGGGGCTCATTGAGCTGTTTAAGATATGGCTGTTGAGGGCAATGTGTATGATATTGGTTGCCCCTACAGGCACATGATCAGAAGGAAGGGAAGTAAACAAAACCCCCATGACCCATGGCAGATGTAAATATCCATAATCAGTCTTAAGGCCTGGGCACTGAACTGCTAAAAGCCTTGTTACACAGGAAAAAGGTCCACATTGCTCTAATAAAATAGAATGGAGTTATTATATCTCTTATTTTCTAAAGCACTCCCTTTTGTATTATTAATTATTTTTGATAATACATGTTTAGGAAAGACTTCAGAGACATTCAGTTTATTATCTCCTTATCCATAAATCTGTCTGAATAAAATTCCTTATCCACCAAATGCATTCTTGCAATAATATTTTATCTGCAGTGCTCTGAGGAGACGTTTTGTTTGTTTCTCTGCCTATTTCTGTTCTGTTAAGAGTCAGGTTCATAATGATGTGATTGTGAGTAAGGGGAAAAAAATCACAAACCATGATTAAATGAAGAGCCTGGGAAGGACAAAAGTCTATCCATGAAACAGGCATATATCACCAAGACAAACGTATTCTTTCAACTCATACCATGGCCATCAACATCATTACCATACCTTTATCAGAATAGATAGATTTTATGTAAGGAAAGGGCTCATGGAGAAGTGAACTAGCTTCATGGAGATACAGAGAACAACAAAAAGCAGGACAGGAAGACACAAGTGGATTTTAGACATGGTGGTGATAGGAAAAGAGTGATTTAATAGGGGGCATGTGGGGAGAAGGTTGTATAGTATAGAAAGAGCCTTGGACTATGATTCAAAAGACCTGATTTTACATATTTGTTCTTTGATTAACTAAGGATGTGACGTTGGTTAAAGCATCATTTCTAGGCCTCAATTTCCTCATCAGTAAAATGAAGAAATAAGCAAATGTGGTTTCTTAAGTTCTCCTGCAGCCTTAGATTCTTATCTATGTGGCAGATATGACACTGGGTCAAACCTGATGACTTCTAGGATTTTTTTTTAACCTAAGAACATGCATTTTCAAAGGTATGATTAAAGGTAAAACGCAAGAGGTATTTCTCTCAGCTAATATGCCCAAATATAAAGTAAAGTAGGCTTGAGTATGAAAGCCACAAATTTTCAATATTCTTTAACTACAGCAGCTACATTTTTCTGTTTTAATGCAAGGCACACTGTTGGAAAGTGAAAACATGACACTCAGGTCTAGTGTAACATTTCAGAGTCTTGCTGAGAATCAATGGCTGCTCTCCCAGGAATCACTTCACACCAAGAGAATTCTGATGCTCTGGGGTAAAAAAAAATGCCTTGGTAAATGGCCTGCTAATTTCTCCATCAAACCACAAAGAGCAGCTGAACCAAAGCTCACTTCCTCAGGCATAAAAGGCTAGCATTTTGAGCAGTTTTCTGGTGCTGGGGATAATTACCAGCTAGTCACAATAAATTTTTCTCTGATTTAAAACCAGAACAAATTCAATATTTGGAAACTGTGTATCTATACTATCTGCAAAGAAAAGAAAGTCCTCCTTTACTTCAATTTTCTAAATAGGTGATCTTCTGCTTTTTCTGCAGGATCATGAATCCAGCATGAGTGGATATGGAGGACTACCACAAGGATACTCAGTTCCAAATCAGGCACATCTGCTTTCCTAGTTGTTTTTCTTTTCCTTCCTTTTATAAATCTATTCAAGATTATTGGGGTTAACAGGCATTGATCAAAAACTTTAGAAATTAATACGAACAATAAGATTCTGCAATCCCCAAGCTCTTAGAATGGTGTAGCATCATTATCCTATTCCTCTGTCTTTGTCAATTTGAAAAGTGGGAGCAAAGGCAAAAGTAGCTGTAGAATGTGGCTTCTTTCTTACAGATTTTCTATGTATTTTTCCCATTTCTCTCCCTCTGTTTTCTGTTAGTTTCTGAAATAATGAGAAAACACATTTGTGTACCTTGTATCTGCAGATAGAGTAAACTGGAAAGCCTCATTAAAATTATGAAGTCCTTATGTGGTGATTATTTATGTCCCAAATCCTTTGCTGTCTAAAGGCCAATAGTGCTCAAACTTTTATAAGAAAGTAACAGTCTCACAATATTTACACATTTCTCCATATGATGTTTAATATGCATGAGAAAACATTCTGCTGGTACCACCAATGTTGGATGAATTATTTGTTTCATTGAGAGCCTCAGCATGATCAATTTGGCCACCAGTAGTGGACAGGTTTCATCAGAGCTATCTGACAGGAATTCATTTGGTACACAGAAATCATTGAGGAGTCTGTCGTCAATGGAATGAGTTTAAACATGCAAAAGGGAGAAATCCTTCACTTAGATAAAGGTGATTGAAGAGTAGAAAATGCAGGTTCACCAAACCTTTCAAGTGATTCTGTCAAAGAAATGCATTTTATGGCTAATCAATCAAAGCTGTTGACAGATTGCTGTGTGGTCAGCTGTTTAATGTGAGCGTTCTCTCAGTCCAGTCCTTTGTTTCTCTGAGGCTGGATTTAAGGGACTGGACAAAAGTTATCAACATCATTTTTTTATTAGAAAAGGACAGTATAAGTGGAATGCACTTGCGCATGAGAAGAGTTAAGTTTCATTTACTGAATCAATCCCAATCAACATCCTTCAGCAGGAAAACAATAGCTTGTCTTATGACTGTGCTCATTTGATCTGAAATTGGATCTATGTAGGCACATGGATCTTCATGATAAAAGCTTTGAAAGGTTCTAACTAAAAGCAAAGATAAAACCCCAGAGACCTTGACTTCAGTCAGTAAGGAGAAGGTGCTCTATGTTACTGTTAAAAGAGAATCTATAGCCACTGGCAATAGGTACAGACATTTCAAAGCTCATAACCTTCCCCAAAGTGAAATGTACAAATAAATAAATTATTAGGGGAAACCTGGAAATATGGATTGGCTAGAAATGGAATTTACAGCTTGATATATGTCAATTGAGTTGCAATACCAATAACACAAATGTTAGATTGTAATAGGATTCCTAAGGAGGTGGCTAGTTATAGGTCCTGGAAACCATTACAGCAATCTCTGCTAGCTTTAATGACTAATCCTTTTCCAATTGTGTCTAGCAAGTAATGCTGTATATGAGGTACCCTCATTTAATTATAAGTCTGGAAAAAAGCCATAAACCAAAGCTCACATTTCAAAAGAAAGAAAGAAAGAAAGAATGAAAGAAAGAAAGAAAGAATGAAAGAAAGAAAGAAAGAAAGAAAGAAAGAAAGAAAGAAAGAAAGAAAGCAGACTAGCATCTTGTGGGGGAGGGAGAGGGAGAAGAGAGGGTAATCTCTGGTAAGACTTTCAAGTTTTCACTTACTTTGCCTAGGACTCAAATAAGTCATGGGCACCAGTGTGATACAGTGGAAAGAACATTGAATTTGGCATCAGAGGTACTGGGTTTTAATCTTGATTCTGCCACTTACTACCTGTCTTTCCTTGGCCAAGTCATTTAACTTCTCTGGGCTACAGTTTCCTCATATATAAAATGAGGTATTTGGACTCAACCTCTAAGTTCCTTTCCAGTGGAAATTTATGATCCGATAGCATTATTTACATATTTTAAATAGTCCTGGTGTTGTGGGGCAGGATTAAGCCTAAACGGGCATTGAATGGCCACGTTAGACTGCAGTCCCCCTTAATTTATGCTGCTGTTCATGTGTTTCATGCCTGAAACCCTAAGCTTACTGTTAACTGAGGATAAGAAGTAGAAAGAAGGTACTTTAATGAGAACCCTCTGGGTATTGGATCAGGAGCAGGAGGTGTAATAGAAGGAACATAGTTATGTGGACCTAGTATTTCACCTGGCAAAGTCAAAGAACTCAGTGATTTATAAGCCATTCTCATTGATATGCTGCTAGTGGCTTCCCAGCCATTCTCAGATGTCAGTGCAAAGACATTTTTATGCAGAAGCCATTCTCTCTCTCTCTCTCTCTCTCTCTCTCTCCCTCGTCTAGGCAACAGGGTTAAGTGACTTACCCAGGGTTAAACAGCTGGTAAGTGCTAATGTGTCTGAGGCCGGATTTTAACTCAGGTCCTCCTGAATCCAGGGCCGGTGCTCTATCCACTGTGCCACCTAGCTGCCCCTGCAGAAGCCATTCTCAAAGAAGTCATCTTTAGGAAGACTAGTCCTGACTCAGTCATTGTTGGGATCAGAAAAAAAAATCCTCTTTTTCTGTTTTCCTCATCTCATATCATAGGCCTTCTGCTACTATCTCCTCCTTCACTCCTTTCTCATACGAAGTGGTAGCTTTAGATCAACTAGATGGCTCAATGGACAGAACTCTGCACCTGGAATCAGGAAGATCTGAGTTCAAATCTAACCTTAGACATTTACTAGCTATGAGACTCTGGGCAAGTCACTTAGCTTCTGTTTACCTCAGTTTCCTCAACTGTAAACCTAAAATAATATAAACACCTCTTAGGGTTGTTGTGAGGATCAAATGAGATAATATTTGTAAAGCATTTAGCACAGTTCTAGGCAAATAGTTCATGGTATATAAATGCTTCTTGCCTTCCCTTGCTCTCCCTTTCTTTTCCTTATCTTTTCTTCTTTTTCCTTTCTTCCTTATTTCTCACCAAGGCTAACCCCTCTATTTATTCAAATGATCTCATTCCATTATGTGTCCTTCAATAGATGGGTCATCTGTCATTCTCTCTCTGTCACTTATCTTCAATCTCTCACTATCTTCTGTGTATAAATGTGCCCATGTTTCTCCCATTCTCCCCAAAACTCTCATTTGATCCTTCCATCCCCACTATATTCCTATATCCCTTCTGTCCTTTGTAGCTAAACTCCTTTAAAAAGCCATCTACTATATATGTTTCCACTTTCTCTCCTCTCATTTTCTTCTTAACCTTTTATACTCCAGTTTCTAACCTTATAATTCCACCAAAAATGCTCTTTCTATATTTACCAATGATCTTGTAATTTCTGAAACCAATGGTCTTTTCTCAATCATTGTTCTTCTTGATTTCTCTGAAGACTTTGACATATTTGATCACATTCTTCTTTTATTTCTAATAGTATTTTATTTTTTCCCAATTATATGTCAAGACGATTTTTAGCATTCATTTTTTACAAGATTTTGAGTTCCAAATTTTTCTCCCTCCTTCCCTCCCCTCACCTCTTTCTGAAATGGTAGGCAATTTGATATAGGTTATGCATGTGCTATCATATATAACATATTTCCAAAGAGTATGGCAGAAACTATGCATAGTTTCTATGCATATATACCAAAATAAAGTCAAAATTGGTTCATGATTTAGATACAAAGGTTAATACTATAAGCAAACTGGGAAAGCAAGGAATAGTTTACCTGTCAGATTTGTGGAGAACAGAAGAATTCATGACCAAACAGGAGATAGGGAACATTATGAAATGCAAAATGGATAATTTTGATTATATTAAATTGAAAAGTTTTTGCAGAAACAAAGCCAATGCAACCAAGATTAGGAGGAAAGTAGAAAACTGGGAAAGAATTTTTACAACCAGTGTCTCTGATAAGGGCCTCATTTCTAAAACAGATAGAGAATTAAGTCAAATTTATAAGAATACAAGCCATTCCCCAATTGATAAATGGTCAAAGGATATGAACAGGCAGTTCTCAGATGAAGAAATTAAAGCCATCTATAGTCATATGAAAAAATGTTCTAAATCACTATTGATTAGAGAAAAGCAAATCAAAATAGCTCTGAAGTACCACATCACACCTATCAGATTGGTCAACATGACAAAACAAAAAAAATGATATATGTTGGAGAAGATGTGGGAAAATTGTAACACTAATGCATTGTTGGTGGAGTTGTGAAACAATCCAGTCATTTTGGAGAGCAATTTGGAGCTATGCCCAAAGAGCTATAAAAATGTGCATACCCCTTGACCCAGCAATAGCACTCCTAGGGCTATATCCCAAAGAGACCATAAAAATGGGAAAAGGACCCACATGTACAAAAATATTTATAGCAGCTCTTTTTGTGGTGGCAAAGAATTGGAAATTGAGGGGAAGCCCATAAATTGGGAAATGGCTGAACAAGTTGTGGTATATAAATGCAATGGAATACTATTGTGCTATGAAAAATGGTGAGCCAATGGACTTCAGAAAAACCTGGAAAGACTTGTATGGATTGATGCTAAATGAAGTGAGCAGAATGAGGAGAACATTGTACATAGTAACAGCCACGTTGTGTGAGGACTAATGTTGATAGACTCAACTCTTCTCAGCAATGCAACAATCTAAGACATCTCCAAAAGTCTCATGACAGAAAATGCTATCCACATTCAAGGAAAGAACTATGGAGTTGAATGCAGATTGAAGCATACTATTTGCTATTTTTTTCTTCTGTTTTGTTTTGTTTCCTCTTTCTGGTGGTTCCTCCTATTGGTTCTAATTCTTCCTTACAACATGACTAATGTGAAAATATATTTAATTTGAATGTACATGTATAGACTACATCAGATTGATGCCATCTTGGAGAAGGAGGTGCAGAGGGAGCGGGAGAAAAATTTAAAACTCTAAAGTTTATGGAAGTGATTGTTGATAAATCAAAATAAATTAATAAATAAATTATTTTATTTTTAATCTATGGAATAAAACAAGCATTCTATAACATAGTATAATAAAAAAGATTATTTTACATGAAACTGCCAATCTATTATTTACAACATGCTATTTTAAATATATAGTAAAGTTATCATATACATTTCCTTTTCTTCTTCCTTTCTCCTTCATGGCCTAGAGATTGTGACAATTAGACACACACAGATATACACACATATATAATACATAATACATACATACATACATAAATATGTATATATATGTGTGTATATATATATATTTTCTATACATGCTTCTATTCATCAGTTCTTTGTCTGGATGAAGATAGCATCTTCCTTCACATGTTCTTTGTAGTCGGTTTAGGTATTTCTAAAAGTCCAAATGACTTATTCACTCAAAACTGTTCTTAAAATGATATTGCTATTACTGTATACGATGTTCTCTTGGTTTTGCTCATTTCACTCTCCAATATTACATGCAAGTCTATCCATGTTTTGCTAAGGTCATTGAACTCAACATTTTTATAGTACAACAATATTTCATCATAATCTTCAGTTTAGAAACAGTTTTTAGAAGTTGATTCCTGTTCATATGATTTTTATCTTTGGCAGTAGTCTAATCTATAAGAAAAGCATACTGGTTTTCCTCAAATAAAGATCTCATTCTGGAAATAAAAATAAATAAACAAAAATGAAAAATGAGTAATAGATCAAATCTACCTTCCCCCAATTCAAGCCATAGCCAAGGCCCAAATAGTCTACTTGCCTGGCCTATACGTGATCCTTAAAACTTTCCCAGACACTGGGGCAAAGAGTAAAAGTATACCCTGGTCATCAGCCTTCTAACCTCAGAACCTCCATCTCATAACAAGTGTCAAAGGAGAAGATAAGGAGTCTCAAGGGTACATGCTTTTGTAAGAGGCTGTTCCCTACTAGGGACCCATACAGCATGAAGCTCTGGTCCTTACATTTCTGGTGGACAAAAAACTCCATAGGAGGGCTATTTGGGGACCAGGTCCTGTAGCAGGGGTAGGCCTGGTTCCTGGGGGCACTACAGATTTATCAAAATCACACAAGTAGAAACATCTTCAAAAAAAGTAGTAAAAGTTGGTGTTCAAACACAGTTCTTAAAATTCCCAGTCTAGTCTTCTTTCTACCATGCTATGTAGTATACACATACATTTCTATAAAACCAAATTTTGACTTTACCATATATGCATATTTCTTTTACTTTAATAAACTTTTGCTTCTAAGACAGTTGAACTCCTACAATGAAAAATCTGTATTTTCAACTTTCTAACAGACTTCATTTAAATTTTCTGACCTTTAGCATTCAGTGGAAAATCTAATGTAGCAGCTAAAAATTTAACATTTCACTCAATCTTCACTTTTATATTGTTCATGCAAGCATATACCTTATCTTCCTATTTGACCATATATGTACCCAGAAATCTTTCATTGATAACATCTTGGTGAATATACATACATACACACATATTTTTATGTCTGAATATTTACATACATATGTAAGCATGCGTATGCATAGTGACTCTAGTATACCAGCCACTCTACTGAATAGTGTTACACTGACTGGTAAAAAAAAAATCCTATTTATAAAGACTTTTAGGGTTTATTGCAAAGTTTTTTCCTCATAATAACTCTGTGAAATAGTCTGTGAAAGTGTCCTGAACCACATTTACAGATGAGGAAAATGAGGCTTTTAAAGGTTAAGTGACTAACCTATGACCAGAAAGGAAAGAAAAAGGATCTAATGCCCCCAAAGACTGTCATCTACATTCTTTCTCTTCTGTGTTCAACATCATCCAAAGAACAATGTCAACAGCCAGGCATATCTGTTGGTGATGCTGGTAAGAAACCAAGTGAACTATGGTCTGGACAGTCATCCAAAGACAAATGAACTTTGTGAACAGAAAGCACCTAAAGGAGAAAAACAAAAATAATATTGAGGCATATAACACCAAGGGTGAGGAAGTATATAAAAAAGAAGTCTCTGATAGGCCACCAAGATCTAAGAACAAAAATGAACTGGAAGAGAAAGAGTAGGAAGAGAAGGAGGAGAAAGTGCAAATTAATATCCTGTTGTAAACTACTCTCTAAGGTAGGAATTTAATTCAGGTCAGTTGTCTCTTGACTCCAAATTCCAGTACTCTGGCAATCACATTTAGCTTCTTCTAGGCCTACCCACTACCAACTTATAATGAAATTTTAAGAAGAAAAATAAAAGGTGTCATCAAATAATTGTGTAACAGGAAAAGGAAATGAGATATGAGAGATGTGAGAAGGGGAGAGGGAGGGGTGACCAGTCAATCACTAGTGTGCCACTTGTACCTTTATGTTGTTGAGAGAAAGTAAGAAGGCCTCCAACACATTGGCTGGAACTTTTGTGGTATGCTTATGGCAAAGCAAGGATAAAAGTTACATAGGATGATCAGACATCTATTGATGGTGTCATGAGAGAGAACTTCAAATATATTTATGTATCTTAGATAACCGTAATGAGTTGGATTCTTTCTAATAGCAGGCATCCAAAAACCAAAGTAAAACAAAATGCAACAAGAGTGCACTAATCCAGACAGGTGTAGGTCCTTAGCTCATTCAAGTTATTCACTGTGTTCTGTTCTTTAATTTCAAAGGTAGATGTACTTCACATAGATCCACAATTATGATACCTTTCCCCCCTGCCACTTCTACCTCTTCTATGGTCAGGAGAAACAAGAGTTAACACTCTTTCCTCATTATTTTTTTTTGTATGTAAACCTAATAAATTTCTAACAGTGAATTGATATGATTGAATTCTGCACAAGATGAGCCACTAGTTAGCTCAATCTATCAATTAATACCTATTTATCAAGTATTTATTTAATACCTCCTAAGTGTCAGTCACTAGGTCAGAAGTAGGTTTTCCAAATCACCTCCACAACTAATGAGGTGCATAACAATTTAGATAACTTCAGCTTCCTCATGCAGAAATGGATGTAATGATATGATTCTTGATAGATTAAAGGGATGTCACAAGGACTAAATGAGATCGTGTATTTAGACGTGCTTTGAAAATTATCAAATACAATTTAATAGGATTAATTTCAAAACACTTATTAACATATTTTCTACTTTTCCCAATGCCTTTTTCTTTTATATATATTTTTCTAAATAATTTTATTTATTGCTGAACCTGATCATCTTATTAGTTTTTTGCCTGGTCTTTTCCCACTGGTTATCATTATTTTCCTATTTATTGATCTTTGATCTGCCAACTTTTGCAGTGGTTCAATAAATTTACTTTTACTTAAAAGCTCACAAGAACAAGATTATTTGATGTCATCAAAATAATGAATATATTGACCACTTTCTTTTCTTTTTTTCAATTTTCTACAGATTGTTGAAACACCATAGAGACACAGCCCAACAACCTGGTTAAGACTGAAAAAGGACCTCGGATTTGTTTTCTGTTTCTTAGCTTGAGCTTCTTTTGAAACATTTTCTATGGGAGCAAATATTTTGTGGCACTAGAACAATGGTGCCAAGTGTTTGTTTCTTCTCGAATGCTTGACCTTGTACCAGGTCAGTAGATAATCTGTCCCTCCTTCCTGACACACCAGTTTGAGAGAATAAAATATGAAAGACAAAGATAGCTTTTCAGGTCTTATAATTGCGGTGGCCTCTTGACTACAAGCACCACACACATGCACACAAACACTGTATTTACTCACAAATTTTCAGTTCCTACCCTATACTTACACAACATCTTCTGTCTGTGGATTTCAAGGAGAACTGTAAACACCTGCTATTATCTCTGTTTTTGCAGATGGAGAAACTGAAACACACAGAAGTTAAGGTACTTGCTCAATGTCTGGCAGTGAATCAGTGGAAAGGAAAAGAATCCTGGAATTTTTTTTTGAAGAAGCTGAAATGTCACATTTTTTGGATCATAACTTAAAGGGATGTCTACTCCTTCTGCCACTAGTATGCATGTACAGGCACTCAGTATCTGTTACTCAGTGAAGATGGGTACAAGTGGCTTCCTTGTTCTTTTGTATCTCAGATTCACTGTCTCTGTTGAAAAAGTAAATACAATATCGGGTGCCTCAGAGAACTTTGAATGTTTAGTGTTTAAGCAACCCTTTCAGATCCTTAAATCCTACATGAAAGTGATGCAGTCACTCTTTCCACAGCTCAAACCACTAGACCATGTTTATTTTCTTGGGTGGTAAAGTACACACACACACACACACACGCATGTGTGTGTGTGTGTATACATATATTGCTTGATATATAGAGATAGACACATACTTGCTATATATGCACACACTTATATAATATCAATATATATGCATATACATACTCATATATATATGTGTTTATGTATGTATGTGCATATGTATATATGTATTGGCAGGGATACAAGAATAAAATATTTCAACTAGCCAAATTCTTACTTTCGTGTTCAAGAAATGTTTTAACAATATATCCCCTCCTAATATAGGACACTTGATTAAATGGCCATTTTTGTGACTTCAGAAACATTCCCCTGGTTTGCATAGATAGTTTAAATAGCTTTTTTGTGTATATAAAAGGTGGGGTGGTTGTTAGTGCTCCATCCATGCAAGGCTACTGATTCTGTGTCCTGCCAAAGGTAAGAGAATCTGGTTACATTGTAGCTGAAATGTCTGTGTTATGTGTATGTATGTGTATATATGTGTTTATGTATACACATGCACATATATGTATATGCATGCATCTCTCTCTCTCTACATATATATATATATTATACACATACACACACACAATAGGTCCTCTATCCATAACTACTCTATCAATGCCTTTCTTAAATTTCAAAGCTCTTTAACTTCAGCAGCCAGAAGAAACCATTTTTGTATTTAGATTAAGGGGAAAAGATACAAAAGAAATACTATTTGAGGTACATGTGTGGAATGGAGAAATGACAGTCCATCGCTTTGCCCAGAGGCAGGTTCATGGAGCAATGAATAGAGTGATGGACCTGGAGTCAAAAATACGCTTAGTTCAAATACAGCCTCAGAGACATGCTAGCTGTGTAACCTTGCACAAGTCATTTAACCTCTTTATGCCTCAGTTTTCTCAACTGTAAAATGATAATGATAATATCTAGCTCTTAGGGTTGTTGTGAGGGTCAAATAAAATAATGTTTGTGAAGTACTTAGCACAATGCCTAGCACATAGTAGGAGCTTAATAGATATTTATTCTCTTCCCTTGCCCTTCCCCTTACAACCTCATCCCTACCCCCATTGTGAGAGCATTTTGTGAACTAATAATAGATGTGTATCATAGCTCATTTTTTACCACAAGCTGGTTCAACCACCTTATATGCATCTTGCCTGAGTCATTGTATGTCTAATCAAAGTTCTGATGATGGTCCCACTTTAAGGCCAGCAAATTAGAGCTCAAGTATTTAGTCTGTGTTTTTAACTCACTGATTGATATCTACTAGCAGCAAAGGTCTGTTACATCCTTCTCTCAGACTTATTGTTAAGAAGTCCCCTTTACTTTAAGGAATTCTTAACAGTCAACCTGCAATCTCCTTCAGAACATATTGAGGCCATAAACTGCGAAGGTGTGTGTGGACATGAGGCACCACAGATTCCCTAAGCCTACCAATATACTCTGGGCATCCTGCAGGTTAATAAATTGTCAGAAGACAAGTGAAAATATACAAGGTAGAAGCAGGATGAGGCTATCACCTTTCAATTTAAATCTTTTGTTTTGTTAAAGTTCATTCCTTTCTCACACAAAAATATAGCTAGCAACAAACCTCTCAGTCTTTAAGAATTTCAAACTGAAAGGAGCCTGAGAGGCAGCTGAGGGCATAGTGGGTGAGGGTTTGGCATCAAGAAGACTTGAACTCAAATCTAGCTTTAGACACTTACTAGCTATGTGACCTTGAGAAAGTCACATAATCTCCCTTTACTTCAATTTTCTCAACTGTAAAATGGGCATAATAATTGTACCTACTTCCCAGGGTTGTTGTGAGGACCAAAGGAGATAATCCTTGCAAAGTGCTTAGCATAGGGTCTGGCACAAAGTAGGTGCTATATAAATGATAGCTATGATTGCTTTTATATTATCACTATTATTAACATCCTTATCATCATCATCATCATCATCATATTTAACCCCATTTTTAAAATGAAGACAATAAACTGTGAAATGATTCTCTCAGTGTTACATAGGGAAATAAAGTCACACAAATCCTTTGACTTCAAATTAATTTTTTTCATTGCATCCATCTCTTCTAGATGCTACAGTTTATGACAATCTTTTCCATGACAGAGGAGAGTAGTCAGTATGATAGATGATGTGGAAAGAGCATTGGTCTTAGAGGCACAAGAAATGGATTCAAGTCCTGGCTCAAAGAATTTAGCTATTTTATATTAGTTAAATCTTTTAACTTCTCTGAGTGCCAGTTTCTCTATCCATAGAATGAAGATATTCATAATGTCTATTTCTTGGCATTCTTTTGAAGAAAGCACTTTCTAAATCATTAAGCATTAGTCAAATCAGTGCTATTATTTTTGCTACTAATATGACTACTACTACTACTACTACTACTACTCCTCCTCCTCCTCCTCCTCCTACTACTACTACTACTAAATCTCTGGTGGGTTATTTGAGGAGTAGTATGGCATAGTAGAAAGAAGGCTGAACTTGGATTCACAGGACCTAAATTTGAACCCTGATTTTGCTACTTATTGTGTGACCTTGCGCAAAAATTTGATGGCTCTGGGCCTCAGAATCTTCCTTTATAAAATGAGATGGTTGGATGAGGTAATATCTATGGTGTCTTCAAGATGTAGATCTTTGATTCTGGGTTGTTATACCATAGACTGCAAACTGTATAGAGAGAATTGAAGACTGTATAGAGAGAATTGAAGAATTAGGGACATTATTCTTATCTTCAAATATTGAACAGCTATCAAGAGAATGTGAAATAGGTCTTTTTTGTTTGTTTGTTTTGTTTGGTTATAGATGGAAAAACTTTGAACTGATAGAAGTTACAGAGGAAGGAAGGAAACAATCATTTATGAGGTGTCCACTCTGTGTCAGGCACTACACTAAACACTTTACAAATACTATCTCATGTGAACTTCAAAATAACTCTGAGAGGTAGGTGCTATTATTAGCCTCATTTTACAGTTGAATAAACTGAGGCAGACAGAGGACAATTGACTTTTTCAGTCACACGACTAGTAAACATCTGAATCTAGATCAGAACTCAGGTTCTTTCTGACTCCAGGTGTGATGTTCTATACACTTCACCACCTAGCTTCATGCAGCTGTCAGTACTAAAGTCATTGTTTTCCTAAAAAAAAGATGCTTTCAGTTCCTTCATATGATCTTCAGTGTGGTATGTGTCTCTCTTTCACTTTTGATCTGACAGATTGTGTTTTTTTCACAAGTGGATTTTATCATTTTTTTTCCTGACAAAAAATGTGCATTTTCTCCCCCCCACCCCCTGTTCAGGAGAACGTTAATATACAGAAGGGACAGTATCTTGCACTAGGCTGAAAGATTTGGGTACATTCAACATGGAGACTAGAAGATTTAGTGAAAGTATGATTGCTCTCTTTAAATCTCTTTATTTGGCTTGGTTATTGGGGTACAACCACGAATGGGTAGAAGTTACAGGGCTAAATACATTTTGCTTCATTTTAAATTTTTAAGAGTGAGAACTGTCCAAAAATTGAATTTGGTCCATTGTATACTGATGAGTTTCTCATCATTGGTGGTATTCAATCAAAGGCTACATGTCCCCTTTTGGCGGACTGGGGAGTGGGAAGTATGATATAAAAGCAAAGATTTGGTTAGAGAACATCTTAAAGTCTTAACAAACTCTAAGAATCTGAGGCTACTACCCAAGAGTGTATGTCTATATATACTAAAGTGGCTAACCAGAGACACATGAACTAAATGAGAAGCCCAAACTAAAGAGGTTCAAGATGCAAAAGAGCCCCTTATTTGTGACTTCAGGACTTTGTCCTTCAATCTTTGAGGTCAAGATCTGTAGGAAGTGTTGATGGTTTGGTCTGTAATTAAAAGAAAAGGTACTTACAAGAACCCATTCATATCCTTTATGATATCCCCTGGGATCATTTAACTGACTAATTTGGACAGCCTAGACTACAAATGAGGACCTGGTCTCCTCTCCTTATACAACTCTGTAAACATAATCCCAAATTGATCGGCCTCTAATACATCAGAACTGAATGAAAAATTAATTAGATTGGCTGCAGCCCTGAAGTGAGCACTTTACTGCTCTGTTGTTTGTCCATTTGATCCTTTTGCTTTTGATCTATGGGTAAAGCAGCCCTTATAGAAAAAAAAAAAACACACAGCAGAAGGTTAGCAATAGGTATCAAATGAATTTAGACAAATTGTGGAAAACTGAGTAGGGTTTCTCTAAAGTGGATCTCTTAACGGTAAGTGTACTGTGACCATGAAATTTAAAATGAAATTTCTATTCCCTTCTACTAAATTTATGATGTTTTTCTTTTTTTCTTCAATCACTTTTACTTGAATAAATTTCCCAAAGCAGAGGAAACAGGAAAATCTGTTTCCATCTCAGTTCATCTGGAAATGACCATTTGATAATAAACTAATTTTCAAATTAGCACCTTAGTGATAGTTAGGGAATACTGAAGGTACCTTAGAAATCATCAAATTCAACTCACTCAATTTACAAATGAGGAAAGTGAAGGCCACAGAGGTTAAAAGACTCGCTGAAAAGTCTTAAAGCTCATTAAGGGCAGGACTGAGACTAGAACATAGGTCTTTGTACTCAAATCCAGTGTCCTGCATTATTCTTAAGAGTTACAATGACATTTACAACTAAATATCTGCCTAGCAAGATGACTTTCATTGAAATTAGAATATTTTCCCCAGTGTTTTATATGGTTTATCTCAATTAAGCTAATGTTTTTTTTTACTCTGAGTAATAAAGGATAATAGTTAAATCTCTAATTTTATACACAAAGGACATATCTACATGACACTAAATATCTGTATGTAAGGTGAAAAAGTCATCTTAGGGAATATACTTCTATAATATTTTGTTAGAATTTTATTTTAGTATTTACATGAATATTTACTAATGATATTTATCCATAGTTCTTTTCTCTGTTTTAGCCTTCCCTTATTTCAATATCATTTAGGGCTACATATGTCTTATGAAAGGAGTTTGGTAGAATGTTCTTTTGTACATATATGTGATATATCTGCACTGTACACTTTTGTACATATGTATGCATATCTACACATATACAGTAAATACATTATCCATATATTCACTTATATGGCAGATCTGCAAGTGGCATGGAGATATAGATAGACAGACAGACAGACAGATAGAAAGATAGATAATAGCAGCTATATATATATACATATACATATATATACACACACACATATATATACATATACATATATATGTGTGTGTGTGTGTATATATATATATAGAGAGAGAGAGAGAGAGAGAGAGAGAGAGAGAGAGAGAGAGAGAGAGATCTGACTTGGAATTTGCTCAATACTGTCTCCAAGGGAAACTACAATTTTTTTCTTTTGTGAGTAATAAAAAGAGGGCAATGACTGGCTTCTCACCCTTTCACTCACCTGTCTACAAGAGGGCTAAGAATTATATCTTTCTACCATACCTCAAATATTGGTAGTCTAGAGATAGGATTCCTTAAGTGCCTGGAATAAATAACATTTTCCTTAATCACTTTAAAAAGGAAGACAAAACAGTTTGTTACTACCCACCAAATACTGGTTATAGAAAGGATGATTACCAATAACTTAAAAAAAACATAGTGAACAGAAATCAGTGAAGTTATATAGATTAGAATAGACAAATACATACATAAGATCTTAGATTGAGTAAGGACAGAGATTTATCTCCTGGGCATTAGACTGTGGCAGGTTGCTACTGAAATCAAGGTGGGTGATTTCCACATGTTGACTCATTCAGAGAGATCTCCTATCTGCTGTTCAAAAGTCCATGCTTGCCTTTAAAACCCCACTTTATGTTTGTTTTGGTAAATCCAAAGAAGTCTCTTTTCCCTTACATAGGGACATAGCATTGTGGGCTCAGAGGTCTCTCAGCTGATCAGGAGTCATGTCTACCTCCTCATACTCAACACTCAACACCACAGTGTCCCTTAAGAAATCACCCCAACACATCACACCTATCAGATTGGCCAACATGACGAAAGAGGAAAATAATAAATGTTGCAGAAGATGTGGGAAAATTGGAACACTAATGCATTATTGGTGGAGTTTTGAAATGATCCAGCCATTTTGGAGAGCAATTTGGAACTATGCCCAAAGGGCTATAAAAATGTGTATACCCTTTGACTCAGCAATAGCACTTCTAGAGCTGTATCCCAAAGAGATCATACAAATGGGAAAAGGACCCACATGCACAAAAATATTGATAGCAGCTCTTTTTGTGGTGGCAAAGAATTGGAAATTGAGAGGATGCCCATCAACTGGGGAATTGTTGAGCAAGTTGTGGTATATGAATGTAATGGAATACTATTTTGCTATAAGAAATGATGAACAGGCTGACTTCAGAAAACCCTGGAAAGACTTGTATGGTCTGATGCTGAGTGAAGTGAGCAGAACCAAGAGAACATTGTACATAATAACAGCCACGTTGTGCAATGACTAATATTGATAATGTTAACCCTTTCCAGCAATACAAGGATCTAAGACATCTCCAAAGGCCTCATGATGGAAAATGCTATTCACATCCAAAGAAAGAACTATGGAATTTGAATTGCTATTTTTTTCTCTTCTGTTGAGTTTTGTTTCGTCTTTCTGGTGGTTCCTCCCATTGGTTCTAATTTTTACTTACAACATCACTAATATGAAAATATGTTTAATAAGAATGTATATGTATAGCCTATATCAAATTGTTCACTGTCTTGGGGACGGTGGTGGGGAAGAAGGGGGAGAAAAATTTTAAACTCAAAAGCATATGGAAGTGACTATTGATAAATCAAAATAAATTAATAAAAAATTTTAAAAAAGAAATCACCCCAAACTTGTATAGAAATGGTATTATACTTTCTTAATTATGGATAATTTTGTTTGCAGCATAGATGTATTAATAATACAGTGTATATGTTATTAGTAAACTCATGTGGACCAGTGTTTCTTCTTCTTTATTCAGTTTTGCTTTGCAAATTTCACTTCTTGAGACTGGGTTCTTTGTGGTATTTGGTAATATGAGTATTTACTATGATTGTAAGTTATTATTTCCTTTAAATACTTGCTTTTGCAAATATAAATTGCATATCAGTTTCTGATATTTATTTTTCCTTGTTGTGAATTCATTATGTTAATTTTTTTACTTTGGTAATTTGATTTTCCTTTTTTTGTTCGATAACCTAAACATTGCTTGATTATGCTCATAATTTCAAATAACCATGTTTCAGTTTTATCATTTCTGTGAGATTTTTGTTTTCTCTGTTGTCTATTTCTCTGCCAATTTCCAAGATTTATTCTTCTTTGCTTAGTTTGAGTTGCTTAATTTGTTGGTTTGCTAGTTTTAAAAATTGTATTCTCTTTTTTTATTAATTAATTTTTAGTTTTCAACATTCACTTTCATAAGCATTTGACTTTTAAATTTTCTCCCCCTTTCTTCTCACCTCTCTCCGCAAGATGGTGTGCAATTTGATATAGGCTCTACAAATACATTCTTATTAAATATATTTTCACATTAATCATGTTGTAAAGAAGAATTAGAATTAATGAGAGAAACCACAAGAATAAAGAAACAAAACAAAACAGAAGAAAAAAAAAGAGCAAATAGTATGCTTCAATCTGCATTTAAACTCCATAGTTCTTTCTCTGGATGTGGATAGCATTTTCCATCATGAGACATTTGGAGATAAAAAATGTATTCTTAATTCATTAATTCTTTCTTTTATACTTGGTTAGAGTATATTTTTCAGTGATATAATTTTTCTTCTCGAGACAGCTTAAACTACATTGCAAAAATGTTAGCATGTTGTGTCATCATCATTTTCTTTCATGTTGTTGCTATGATTTACTGAGATTATTCAGGATAACATTATTAAGTCTTTATTTGAGTCTACATTTTGCTTTAGTCTTTTAAAATTGAATTTGTTTAGTATTTGTGGATTTTTATATGATCATTTCTTTATGCTCTAGCATGACCTTTTTTTTAAGATACTATGCCATTCAGATAAATGTATATATTCTTTAATATTCTCTTTTACAAGACACCTTGAATCTTTAAATCCAAATTCTCCAACTGGGTATTCAGTTCTTTATTTTCCACTAGGTTCTGTTCCTACTAAATTAGTCTACTTCTGATAGTAGAAGATCCATGTCCACAATTAAGAAATTAATCAATTAATTAAAAATAAGTTGTGTTCCTTTAGTAATTTAGATGCATTGTTATTTGGTATGAAAACATATATTTATTATATTGCTTTGTTGTAAAATATCTTTTAATATAATAGCTTTACCCTGCTTATTCCTCTAAACACTAAATATTTGTTTATGCTTTTTTGATAGCATAATCACAGCTCCAGATTTTTTGGAATTGCCAGGTTTGGACCAAATTTTGTTTGTTTCTCTTTGTCCTTTTATATTTGTTTTTAGTTTATATCATGTTTCTTGTAAGTAGAAAATCGTGGGTGTTCTTTTAATTTATATTTTCATTCTTTTTTCATTGTAAAGGGTTGTAAATAAAATTTAAGGTTATGATTGTTAGACTTCTTTTTCCTCTATAAAGAGAACACTAACAATGTTTTGCAAACCTTAAAGGACTATATGAATACTGACTATTATTGTTATTATTATGCTATTTATTTTCTTTTACATTTTTATCTATTTCTAGATTAGTCATCTGTACCTTGGAATAGTTTTGCTTGTATTAACTTGGTACTTATCCATTCCCACAGCCTAATCTCCCCCATCCAGCTACACATTCACTGTTTGCCCTGTCCCAACTTCCTCAAATTTACTTAACATGTTCAATTCTCTTTTTAAAATTTATTCATTCCTCCTTCCTTTCAATATTAAAATGTGGTTCAAAATACTTCCTGCCCCCCCAACCCCCAAAATCTTAACAAATAATATTCTTTTGTGTTATACTTCTTAAGGTAGTGTTCATCTAATTTCTCCTTTTTTAATTTATATCTTCCTCTAGGCATTCTGAATTCTTGTCTTTGTTCTGTTTTTATTCTCCTTGTGTCCCTCTTACAAGGTAGAACTTCAGAATACAAAAGCTGATCTCCCTCAAGCATCCTTTTTCTTCCTTCCTTCCTTCCTGTTTTGTTTGTTTCTTTCTTTTTTCTTCCTTCCTTTTCTTTCTTTCTTTCTTTCTTTCTTTCTTTCTTTCTTTCTTTCTTTCTTTCTTTTTCTTTCTTCCTTCCTTCCTTCCTTCCTTCCTTCTTTCTTTCTTTCCTTCCTTCTTTCCTTTCTTCTTTCTTTCTTTCCTTCCTTTCCTGCCTTCCTCTTACTTCTTTTCCCTTCCTTCCTTTCTTTTTTCTTCCTTCTTTACTTCCTTCCTTCCTTCCTTCTTTCCTTCCTTCCTTATTTCCTTCCTTCTTTCCTTTCTTTTCTTCCTTCCTTCCTGTTTTGCTATTCCTTTCTTCTTTCTTTCTTTCTTTTTCTTTCTTTTTTCTTTCTTTCATTTTGTTCTCACCATATCCTTTTTTCCTTTATTTAAAAAATTCTTTGTATAGTGGATGAGGGATTTTTTTAACTTTTTGTAAGTTTACAGTCGTCTTTCTATTGTTTTCTATATCTGTATATTAGTTTTGTCTTATAATACAGTACTATTCTTTTACATTCACGTACTACATTTTGCTTAGTGATTATTCAGTAAATGAGCATCTGCTTTCTTTCTATTCCTTTGTACTATAAAAAGTGTTGCCATAAACAGCTTTTTTACGGACCTCACAAAAATGTTGATTCATTTATGTAACATTTATGTAGTAACATCTATGTAGTGCTACTATGTGTCAGTCACTATGCTAAGCACCTTACAATTATTATCTCATTTGATCCTTATGTCAACTATGACAACTCTAAGTGTTAATATCACCATTTTACAGTTGAGGAAACAGGCAGACAGAGGTTAAATGATTTGCTCAAGGTCACACAGCTGGTTGGTGTCTGAGGCTGAATTTCAATTCAGGTCTTCTTAAATCCAGGCCTGCTGCTCTATCCATGTGCCACAAGCTGCCTAAGAAGTGTAGATGTTAGACCTCCTCCTACTCCTTATCTTGACTCTAATTTCACCTTAAAATTTTAGCCCTTAGATCCTTTTGTACCTTGGTGATTCCTCTTTATTCTTTATTTAAATTCTCAATCACATTTCTTTTTGTTTTTAACATCTTAATTTGCTCTTGAATCATGAGAAAATTGATTCTTTGCTTAATATTTTCTTGATAATTACACATAGCTAGCTTGTTTGTGTTTCTCTTGTTTGGAATGTTTTCAAGTTAAAATATTTTGCTCACCTCTGGTTTCCTTTGCTGTAATGACTCAGATATTTCTCTTTTGTTAAAGTTCACATGTATTCATTGTTGATTAGACTTAGTTTTGCAAGATATGTTCTTTTGGGCTAAGTCCTTATCTATTTTTCTTTTTGAAACATACCCCAGGCTCTTCTTTCATTTCTTATAGATCCTGAGTCATCCTAGGCTGTTTGAATTGACATTTCAATATAGCTTAAGTATTTTCTACTAACTGCTTGCTAAATTTATATGGATGGAATTAAAATTTTAAAATTTAACCACTACTTGCCTTAGAGACTCTATGGTGGCCTTTCTGTTGGCAATCTGTGGATTTTTTAATTAATGTTTTCCATTTGTTTTTAAAATTTCAGCTTTCTTTCATTATTCTCTAACACAAGGTATTAAGATTTTTAAATTTATTCTTTTTTTTTCCTCCTGGGAGACCTATGATCCTTAAATTATTAATCCCCAAGTTATTATCTTGCTGCACATTTTTTCTTTTCAACTTCTTTGCCAAATTTTCTTTCATTTCTAAATTTTGGGATTTCAAATCTCTTTCTTTTTCAGAGTATCACTTCTGCTTTGGAAAGAATCTCTGTCATGTTTTAAGATGTCTGACTTGTTGTTTTTATTTTTTATTTCTTCTTTAAGCACTCTGATTTCTGACCAAATTTCCATTCTAATGTTTTCTTTGAAAAGTTTTCCCCCGTTGGAACACTAAGTTTTTTGGTGGAGTTTGAGCTGATCCAACCATTTTGCATAGCAACTGGAACTTTGCCCAAAGGGCCATAAAATTGCGTCTACCCTTTGACCCAGCAATATCACTACTAGGTTTGTATCCCAAAGAGATTATAAAAATGGGAAAAGGACACACGTGTAAAAATATTTATAGCAGCTCTTTTTGTGGTGGCAAAGAATTGGAAAATGAGGGGATGCCCATCAACTGGGGAATGACTGAACAAATTGTGGTATACAAATGTAATGGAATACTATTGTGCTATAAGAAATGATGAGCAGGTGAATTTCAGAAAAAAACAAAACAAAACAAAACGAAACAAAACCTGGAAAGACTTACATGAACTAGTGCTGAATGAAGTGAGCAAAACCAGGAGAACATTGTATACAGTAACAACAACGTTGTGTGATGATAAACTATGATAGACTTACCTCTTCTCAGCAATACAGTGATACAAGACAATTCCAAAAGATTCATGATAGAAAATGCTATCCATATCAGATAAAGAGCTATGGAGTATAGATACAGATTGAAGCATACTATTTTCATTTTCATTTTTTTTTGCATTTTTTTTCCTTTTTATTCTGATTCCTCTTTCACAATATGACTAATTTAGAAATATGTTTAACATGATTGTACATGTATAATCTATATCATATTGCTTGCTCTTTGGGGAGGGGGACAGAGGGAGAAAAAAATTGGAACTCTAAATCTTATAAAAATGAATGTTTAAGACTATCTTTACCTGTAATTGAAAAAAAATAAAATACTATTAAGTAGAAAAATAAAAGTTTTTCCCACTTGTTTTTTCTGGAGTGTATTGCTGTTTTTCCATCATCTTCATGAAATTCACCATTCCTCGCCTCCCATCGCTCACTTTTCTTTGTTCCTTTTTGTTTGTTTGTTTGTTTGCTTTCTTCAAAATCAACAAATATAATCCTTGTATTTTGAACTTTAAAACAATTTTGCTTATTTTTCCTTCTATCTTTAAGAATATTGTAATTGGCTTTTCTGCTTTGGAACTAAGCTTATACTAAGTGTATCTTGGTCATTTTGTCTTTTATCTTTTCCTTCTGTTTCCAATAACTTTTCTCCTCTTTGTTGTATTATTCCCCCCTCTCTTACCATGGAACATTTTGTTTATTGCTGTTGTTTTTCCTGCACAGACCCCAGAGCCTTATTGGAAGTGTGTGTGGGGGGGTGGGTCACATCAGATTTCTATCCTCTGTAAAGAGAAGAGAGTGGAGAAAAGAGAGTTCATGAACAGATGAAGTGCCTGTCTGGCACAAAAGACTTCCTTTCTAGAGAGCTCTACATTGCCATATTATGCCTCTCCCTTAATTTTGCTACAGTTGCATCCAATTTCTGGCATGTGCAAGATCAGTGTTTTCCATCTCTATGGGTATTGAGGGTTTCAGATTGAATTACTGCTTCTGATGGCCTAGGTAGGGGCCACCAAATCAACAGCTTAAAACAAACCTATCAGGGTGTTTACATTGGCTATGCCTGTTGCATTGGTGACAGTTAGAGGAGTCGTAGTTTTAGTTAGCTTAATTCTGCACTTTCTGCAGAAGTTTTTATATTATTTGGAAAGATTCTGACTTCTCTTGTGTTTGTACACTTTTATTACATATTTGGTATATTTCTTCATGTTTTCAATTTGTTGTGGCAGAGGAATTATGGTGAAAACAATTTCTCTGCCTTATCTTCTGTTGTATAGGAGGGTTTTAATAAGTAGTATTTTACAATTGTCCCAGTTATCTCCAGGATGGAAATGAAAAAGTATATTTAGTAAAAAGGAAAGTTAGTCATCAAGATTCAATTGATCTAGAGGACTAGGCTTGTTCTATTGGCATGGTTTCCTTCTCATTTGAGACACAGAGAGCTCAGACTTCTGGGTTTTAGTTTTCCTGAGATTTGGCAGAATTCCCACTACCCTATGGGACATCTTTCTGACATAATGTTGCTGCCCTGGCAAATGCTAAAGCAGAGGGGAGTAGTATTTATTTTTAGTTAATTGTATTCTTTTCATATTAATATGAGTAAATTTGTTTTTGTTAAAATATTTATTACTAAACCATTTATTGAGTATATATTATAATTGAAGTCTAAATGTTCTACATACCATTTATTTACCATAATTTACTGAACCTGATTATCAATTTTGATCTTAAGAAGATGCAAATGATATAGTTTCCTGACTGTTGCATGATCTGAATCCTCTATCTGGTATCCTGAATAGTAAACTATCACCCCTTTCCTTATGATGAAGAACATTCAACTGAAGGTATTGAAAGTGTTCCAATCCCAGGAAACCTTTGCAATTGGATAAAAGTCAGACCTAGACAAAATTGAAAAGTAGGGAAAATATAGTAGACCTTCAACACCTCCTCAGATTTCCTGTCCCTATCCCTTTCCTCCCTTTTAGTGAGCCTCTAGTCTCAGTGCCTACATGTCTATATCTGGTTATAGTACATTCCTACTTGGTCACAATGCCTGTCTTCCCTGGAAGCTAACCAATTCCACGCACTTCCCAGACATGAAGGTACAGGTTTTGCTCATCAAATCTTATAAACCAATTTATGCTAAGGTAATAATGGATACTAATTAGCTAATGCATTATTCCCTTTAGGCAATATATATTCTTTTTTTTTAAACAGACTTTCTGGAATAAATGGAAGCTCATGACTTCATAGCTGAGTTTGATTATAATATATCAGCTGTTTTATCATGAAACAACAGTGATTAGAGTCACTTTGCATAGGTGATATCAATATTGTATTAGACTGGTAGCAAATATTGTTTTGCACTTTGAGATCTTTGTCACCTCTCAAGACACATCAGCAGGGGTATCATTTAGTTCAGGCCTAATAGGTTTCAGCCAAGGTAAGTGAACAACAAAGAAGATGATCTTTCGTGTCCACATACCTTTTCCAGATAATCCTGGCAGGTCTTCATTTGTAATTTTAATTTTGTTGTAATCAGTTTGTTTGCATAAAATGGGGAGAACTATTTACCTTCCGAGGTAAATGAACAGAAGGAATGACTCTGAAGTTTTCCAGTAACCTCATGTAAAGTGTCTACCATCATTCTTAACCTTGTTGTTTTCTATTTTGGAGAAAAGAAGTGATATGTGGCTTTCCACAGTAATGGACCATTTGAAACATTTGTCTGATACACCATAGTCTTGCTTATTAGCTACAGTAATTGGGACTTTTAATCTTAACACAACAAGGTCATTGCTCAAGGTCAGACCTTTCCTTTACATTTTCCAGATTCCAGCTTTTTGGTCTTGGACTTGATCTGTTCTACCTTTGCTCTTGGATCATTGTTCTCCACTATGGCTAGCTACTTTGCTAAAGTACATGGGAACAACTTTTTTTGCTTTTGGCTCTTCTCAGATTCTGGATTTAAAAACCTAGTACTGCTCTATTACTCTACTTTCCATGGACATGGGACCTGGTACAGTAACTTCCCTCTCACAACCTGAATGTTGCTTGATCCCTGACAAGTATAATGAATATGCTTTGGTAGTATTATGTCACAATCTATTACGTGAAATTCTGTTCTTTGTTAGGGAGTCTCTATAGCCCTATAGAATCAATTGGTAGAAGCTACAATGAGAAAAATTTAATCTTTTGTATGAAAAAAAGATGTTAATAATCAAAGTTCTCCAAAAATAAGTAGCTAGACTTCATATGTCCCTTTAAGTTTACCAAGCAAAATACACACACAAATACACACATGCACATATATATGCATACATATGTATATATGTATGTATACACACATACACACACATACATATGTATACATACATATACATACATACATATACATATACATACATATATTTGTGTATATCTATCTATCTCTCTATATCTCATTTGATCCTCACAGTAAATTTGTGAAGTAGGTATTATTATTATTCCTATTGTTCCGATGAGGACATGGTGGTTAAGAGAATTTAAGTGATTTGCTCAGGGTCACATCACTAGAGGCAGGATTTGACATCAGGTCTTCCTGATTCCAAATTCAACACTCTATGCATTGAACCAATTAGCTGCCTCACTGAAATAAGATGATTCTGGAGTCAGTGAGTTCCCCCACTTTGGGGATCTTCAAGAAGATGTTTGATGACCACTTGTCAGAAATGTTATAGAGGTTATTCCTGTTCAAGTATAGGTTGGACTGGGCACCTACTGAGGTCCCTTCCAACCTTGAAAATCTGATTTTTGGTATAGATTGGGCAATTTTCAACCCTGAATTCACTCTTTTGTTATTAAAGAAGCATCTGGTCAAGTTATTTACCAAGAACCCAGTTTTCTTTCCTGTTTATTTCACCTAGCCAATTAAGCACAGAGTAGTTAGGCATCTTCTCTGGCACCTGTTGGTTAAGGCAACATGTACCTAAATCTGTATCTGCCATACATACAATAATATAAAGTTTTGTAATACTTTAGGTGACTATCAAATAGGGACCTGAGATTCTGTCTGTAACCTTATAGAGAGGTTATTTACTCAAGGGTTAAAAAGGAGAGAGCTATCTTAAATGAATGGGACATGCCAGCATGTAGGACTGCACGTGCTTTGTGCTCTACCTGAGGAACAGCTGACTGGCTCTCAAGATCCAGACTGGGAAACTCAAGAGTTCTTGTATATAAGAATGACATCACACAGGCCTGATAATCCAGAGTTTTGTAGCTGTTATTTTACTGTCACTACTTAAACAGGTCTCTTTAAGGAGTCTGTTTTCCCATCTGTGAGCCACTTCATCTGGCCCTAGAATATCATACCTTACAACAGTGCTATCAGTAAATAGAAATGATGCCATTAATCCATACAAAAAGAAACTTGTGGGCAGCATTTTCACTTCATTTTATAATGAAATGTTACTTGTTTTTATTGTATTTTTATTTAATTTGTTAAAAATTCCTCATTACTATTTTACATGGTTCAGGAGTTCTCTGGCCCTGGAAAGTGTGTTTGATACCTCTGCCTCACAAGATCTTGGTTGGTACCAGTTTTTTCTTTATCTTTCCTAAAATATGGTACCTGAAATTGAACAGAGAACTTCAAATGTGGGTTGATCAGGGCTGAATAGAGCTGTTCTCTCTCCTTATTCCTGGAGACTGTATCTCTTAATGTAGCCTGAGATCAAGTTCACTTTCTTGACTGCTATATCACATTGCTGACTCATATTGATCTCCCAGGCCACTAAAATCCACAGATCATTTTGACATAAATTGCTGTCTAGCCATACCTCTCCCATTTTGTACTTGTGAAGTTCATTTATTGTACCCAAGAGTAAGACTTTACCATTATCACTCTCCAGATATCCACTCAATTGCCAAACCTTGTCATTTTAACCTCCATAAGAGCTCTTTTATGCACCCCCCTCTCTCTGCTCATATAACCACCACTCATTTTCTGGTCCTTATCAGCTCTCCTAATTGGCTTTTCTGCCTCAAGTCTCTCTAATCTAATCCTTCACACAGCTGCCAAACTGATTTTCCTGAAGTACAATGACCCGAACTCGGTAAATTCCAGTTGCTCCCCATTACTTCCAGGATTAAATACCAGCTCTGTTTGCCATTTAAAGCCCTTCACAATTTGGTTCCATTCTACCTTTCCTGTCTTGTTTCACATCATTCTCCTCTATGTAAATAATATTCTAGCCAAATAGCTTGTTTTTCTGTTCCTCATATTTAGTCAATCAGGCTTTTCCTGATGACACAGTCACCAATACCTTCTCCCCAAAATCACTTTATATGTATTTTTATACTTTTATAGTTCCACACTATCTCCTCCAGCTAAGATCCTTGGATATTAGGGACTTTTTTTTTCACTTTCGTCTTTTAGTGCCTACTTTCTAGCACATAGTAGATACTCAAAATATTTTTAATTGATTATGCTTTAGTTTATATCATATGGCCTAGTCTTTTAGTTTTTGAGATCTTTTTTTTTTCATCATGACTGTATCATCCAATATGGTATCTGTCTTTTCCAGATTAGTGCCATCTACAAATTTAAAAAGTATTTCATCTATGCCTTTATCCAAGTCATTGACAAAAATGTTAAATAGCACAGGGTTAAGGAAGGGCTGGGAATGGATAGAGGACTGGGCCTAGAATCAAGAAAACCTGAGTTCAAATGTGACGTACTACCTGTGTGACACTTGACAAGTCACATAATTGCTCTCTGTCCCAGTTTCCTCAACTGTAAAATAGGAACAATAAAAGTACCTTCCTTGTGGAGTTATCATGAGGATAAAATGAGATAATATATGTAAAAATCACTTAGCCCAATGCTTGGCACATAGAAGGCACTATATAAATGCTTATTCCTTTCCATCATTGATATCATTGTCTCTGAAAATGGCAAATATAATTCTCCTGCCTTTAAATCATGTTTTGTAGCATCTTGGTAACTCCATCTGCAGTTAGATGATCTCGTCCCTACCTTTCCCCATTTGAAAGAGGAAACAAGATTTGAATAATAGTTAACTCACCTAACAAGTATATGGATGCTTCTCTTACTTTTCTTCTATATAACTAATTTTGTGAATGACCAGACAAGTCTTTCTATTTTGAACAATGAAGTATTGTCAATCTTACAAATAGTATTTCAAGCTATATGTCAGTTGGG
Organism: Vombatus ursinus; assembly: GCF_900497805.2. Taxonomy (NCBI): domain Eukaryota; kingdom Metazoa; phylum Chordata; class Mammalia; order Diprotodontia; family Vombatidae; genus Vombatus; species Vombatus ursinus. The sequence continues at coordinate 72,567,770 of NW_020954596.1, read as the reverse complement.
GTTTTGTTTAGCCAGATGAATACGTTTAAAGGGACCATGGAGGTCATCTAGTAAAACCCCTTCACTTTATAATTTTACGGATTAAAAAAATGAAGACTTGGTAAGTCACCAAGAGTTAATAGCAGAGACCAGGATTTATTATTATTATTATTATTATTAACTAGCATTTATGTAACACTTTAAGGTTTGCAAAGCACTTTACATATTTTTTTGTCCTTTGAACCCACAACAATTATGTGAGATACATAGTATTATTATACCATTTTAAAGATGAGAAAACTGAAGTAGATAGACATTAAGAGAACTTCCCAAGGTAACAGAGCTAGACATTTTGTGAGTCAGGGTTTGAAATCAGATTTTCCTGGCTTTATGACCAGAACTCCAACTACCATATCACTGAGTCACCTTTACCTTACTGAGCTGCCACCTAGATGTTCTGGATTTGAACCTAGTTCCTCCAACTCCAAGTGGTGCATATATATATATATATATATATATATATATATATATATAGTTACTACACTCCTACCTTCACTGATATGAAATTTAAAGTGAAGTTTGAGAAATTCCCAGCCTCCAATATATTGCTTTTATGAATTAAAGTGCCAGCATCTTACTTTTAATGGACATAGACATGGACAAAAATACATTTAATAAATAATTTTGGAGGTACTTCTTACTTTATGCCAGTCATTCAAAATGAAACTATTATAAAATAAAATTTTGAAACATCTTGCTATATCACATAGGATTAAATTAAGGGATAAGGAATATAAGGCAAATGCTATTAAAACCAAAGTTGGATTTTGAATGAGTCTGGGAAGTTTTTAAGTTTTATGTATTGTCATAAAGTATAAATAATACATTTTAAAAAAGAATACTGGCAGCAATACATTCATTATATAAATGATGCTATATCAGATTAATATAATTTATTTCTATAGCATCTATTTAAAAACAATCACTGGGGTCTGTTAATATATTATTTTAAAATATTCTCTAATAATGCTTTGTTTTGATCTTTCTTAGGGATTTTATTGTTTATCAACTTGAATTATAGGTTTTTGTACATCTTCTCCACCTTCCTTTCTAGAGTATAAGCTTCTTGGAGGTTAGAACTGTGTCTTAACTCTGTGTTCCCAGTAATGTCTTACCTATGGTAGATACTAATTAAATATTTAATTGGTGAATCCTTGCTTTGAATTAAATTAAGTCTAATTGAGTTAGCATTATGGTCCAGTTGAATAGTGCTGGGCTGGGAATCAGGATGACCTGAGTTCAAATTAAAATACACACTACCTGTGTGACACTGGTAAGTTACTTAAAGTCTATTTGTATCAATTTCCTCATCTGTAAAATGGGGATAATAATAACACCTACCTCCCAGGATTGTTGCGAGCATCAAATGAGATAATATTTATAAAGTGCTCAGTCGAGTACCTGGCACATAGAAGTATATACTGTATTATATATAACATCTATGTTGATATTACTTATTATCATAATTATAAAATGAAGCTAGGTGTAGGGGAGACAAAGGCAAAGACAAAAATGAAACAAAACTTTGAGCTTCTTGAGATAATGGACTCTTTTTGCTTTTCTTTGTACCTCTAGCACTTAGTACAGTGCCTGGCACATTATAGCACTTAATAAATGGTTGTTGACTGGCTCATATTCTTACATTACTCAGAAAGATTTAACAAACAAGAACAATTACTGTCATTTTTTTTTTTTTTGGTAAGGCAATTGGGGTTAATGACTTGCCCGAGGTCATGAGTCCAGATTTGAACTCAGGTCCTCCTGACTTCAGGGACGGTGCTCTATCCACTGCGCCACCTAGCTGCTCCTCATTTTAAAGATAGAGAATCTATGATAATAAGAGTTTAGATGATTTAATTCAATAGAAAAACAACTGGACTGGGTGGGAGGACCCTCAACCTTAATCCCATTGGTGCTTGGCACATGGGTTATGCCTATGGGCCTGACCTCACCTTTACCTCTGTGCCTTTGGAGAATCCCACTTATGTATTTGGGCCTCATTTGTCAAACAAGAGGATTGGATTAAATGACCTTTAAAGGTTCCTTCCAGTCTCTAAAAGTCATTTGTCTTATAATTATAACCCAGATAGTTAGGCAGAAATTACTTCCATATCTTTTGACACTCATTCTGGCATCTGCTATGCTAGCTTATCCTGATGCCTTTCTAAGTATCCTTTATTTTCTTTCTGTAGGACACTAGTGCTTTGAATTAAAATTTGGGACAGCTCTACTAGTTGCCAGGATTTGTGCTGAGAATTAGGATCATAGAAGTTTCTAATTGAAACTCTGTGGAGGTTTTATGTGTGAGTGAGAGAATCATATCTTCCCCTTTTTTCCCCTGAGGAACAGAGAAAGATAGTGCCAGACACCACCATCCATACCTGCCTCCCATTGGGAAGAAGACAGTTTGTAAACTTTTAAGAACTATATAAATTATTGTTGTTGTTGTTGCCATTATCCCCTTTGAATATGTCTCTTAGAATCTTGAGTGGGCAGGAAGGAGAGCTTTCTAGACTGAAATTTGCCTTGGTTTGATGCTGAATCACATGGTAAGAATCTTGACGTATACAGAGGATAAGAGGGCAACTGCCATATAGACAGGTAAGACCACTGACCAAATATCACTGCTCTGGAGGGGACTAATGACGATGCTCTAAGTCAGCAGGTTTTGATTGTCTGGAATCCTTATTTGATTATTCACAATAGTATTCACATCAACATTGGCTGTCCTGCTGGGAATAAAATAATGCCTTCTCCTTTCCAAAATAAATACACACACACACACACACACACACACACACACACAATCTCCAAATCACAGGTAAACTTTTTTAAAACATATACAGGAATGTGAATATTCATTGCAAAATCTGATTTGACCTCTGCTTCCCCCTTTCCTTTCTGGAAAACAAGATGATTTAATGTTTATGTAGAGTAAAACGAACTTTTTTCTATCCCTCCCCTCCTTCAGGCTTACATGTAGACATAGAATGGAAATTTGCTTTCCTGCCACTGGATATGAGTAAAATCTAAGACAGTCTATTAGACCTATGTTAGGAACAAATAATAATTTTTTAGGTGACCAGTTATAATAGGACTTGTAGAGTCATTACTTACATGTATGCATTGGATCTATTTCCATTTCTCAGCTATCTCTTATTCATTTCCACTTCTTTATCTCCTTTCCTGAGAATTCCCTGTTCTGTCCCCTACAATCTTCTCCATATGATATGCTTCCTTATTTTTGTATATCTGCTCCTCTGCCAACTATTCCAATTCACAGTCCTTTCTGAAGTAGCTATTGGCATGTGTTTATAGAAAATTTCATCATCTATTTCTTTGGGTACAATAACAAGTAAGGGACATAATGCTTATGGAATATCACTGCTCTTAGATTTGGCCTTTTTTGCCCAATTTAGAGCTTCATGGCTTCAGAAATATAAGGGAAGGCAAGAAGTTTGAATGGCTGGAGTGGAAAATTAAGTGACAATAAGTAGAAGAACCTAATGCTTGTGTTAAGGAATTCTCAATGACTGTGGAATGGAATCAGAGTCTTTTGTAAGTTTTTGACACTTAGTTATATTTTTGAGAATACTCTGCATACATAAGCTAATAGAACATGAGTTATTTACTTGATCTGTGAACTTAAAAATACATAAGCATATTTATTATAATTGGCCTCCTTTGTTATCCTATTTTTTGCATTAAAAACATTAATCTGAAAAAAAGCTTATAGGCTTTACCAGACTGCTGAAAGTGTTAAGGAACCCTTGTATAGACCTACACATGTATCACATATATATCTGTGTATATATACACAGGCACATGTGAGTGTATGTGTAACTGTATGTGTATGTGTGTGTGTGTGTAAGCTTTCCAAGAAATTCATCATAGAAGTAGATAAATAAGATCCAGACACTTGATTGGAGTTGAGATACTCACAATTAATGGATAGAGAGAGGAAGATGAGAAGGAGGAGCTAGTCAAGTTGGTCTCTTTGCTTAATGAACCTAAAACAAGCTAGTAAATGATTTTTCCCCTTTTCAACAACTTTGTTGGTATTATATGGACAATGCCTACAATTACAACTTAATTGGTTTAAATTTTTTGTTTTTGCCTAGGCAATGGGGTTAAGTGACTTGCCCAGGGTCACACAGCTAGTAAGTGTTATGTGTCTGAGGCCAGATTTGAACACAGGTCCTCCTGAATCCAGGGCCAGTGCTCTATCCGCTGTACCACCCGGCTGCCCCGGTTTAAAACTTTTAAAGACATACTTTGATATTGGTTTGTTATACTAATTTCTCCTACTATGAATTGATTATTTTTATTGAATGGACTATATTAGCCTTTTATTGTGTCATCATAGTAAATTCAGTTTGAATATACTTCAGTTTGAAATACATAATTTCTTAATTTCTTTATTTTCATTTCGTTCCATGAATTTTTGTTTCTATGAATTCTACTACATGCAGTCATTTCAAGATATCTGCAGTATCTACTCTTTTGAAAACAATTGCCTCATCCTTATTATGGTAAACTCATTTTATTCAAGACTTTTGAAGATATGTTTCTTTAAAAATCAAACCTAATTTAATAATGTCAATGGTAATGCATTGACAAAATGCAATATGATTTTATAAATAGGACAGTTGCTTTCCCCTAACTTTTAACTTAAAAATTCTTGAATGTGAAATTACTTAATTATTGCTTTGTTTTTAAACATGTACTTAGTTACACAAAAGTTTATAGATCTGCAACAATTCAAACAGCAAACAAACTTTTCATTGGCCCCTAAGGAATTTTCTATTTAGCATCTTCATACATTGCCTTTTCATAAGAAATTTTCAACCTAGCAATAAAAAAACATATTATTGAGTAACAACTGGTGTTTTTGCAATTAACTTCAAAATTATTTTCAATCTTTCTCTTCAAGTTTTGAAAGCCATTAAGTATCTCAACTATTCTTTTTCAAATGGTTTTAGCTTAAACAAATGCATACATAAATAGATACAAAGATGATCACCTTACTGAGAAAAATATTTTTAAAGGTATTTGTGACTATTTCCTTACCCTAATCAACTCTAAAGAAAATACCCTAAGTGAAATGATGATAATCAACTGAGATATTCTTGTTAGATAAAGAATTCTCTCCACTTTTCCCCAAGTTGTGCTTTCTCCCATGTTGTGCTGAGAAAGATTTTTCTGATTTTGACCCAAGACATTTACTTGTTTGGTGTTGAGATATGGCCGAAAGCCACAGCTTTTCCTGAGGAGAGCCTCAAAAGGAAATCAGATTTTTTGATCTATAGTGTTTATCCTTACAGGTTTTATATGGGAAACTCTGAGAGATAAAAAGAAAATATATTCTAAAGAGTGAAATCTTTTGTGGAAATGTCATGAATAGGGATTGGGGAAGAATGCGACTCTAAACATTTGGAGTTGGTGTAAACGTTCCACATTTTTGATACCCCAAAATAACAGTCTATGACAGGGGTAGGGAACCTGTGTCCTCAAGGCCACATGTGGTCTTCTAGGCCCATGAATGTGGCCTTTTGACTGAGTCCAAGTTTTACAGAAGAAATCCTTTTATTAAGGGGATTTGTTCTGTGAAGTTTGGATTTAGTCAAATGGCCTCATTTGAGGACCTAGAGGGCCACATATGGCCTTGAGGCCACAGGTTCCCCACCCCTGGTCTATAGTCTGACAGTTTATAAAGACTAAATAAATGAAAACTTAATTTATTTCTAATGGTTACAATTACCTTTGTGAGGCCCTTGGAGAGGCTTTCTAGAGGTCTGAATTTTAAGAAATGAAGTTTAGAAACCAGTAACACATGTGACAATAGAAAAGTTGGTTTTCCCTAATAGAATATAAGCTTCTTTGAAGGTAGGAAGTTTCATATTTGTCTTTGTATTTCCAGAACTTAACAGAGTGCCAGGCACCTATTAGGAACTTTTTTTTGTTGTTGTTTGATTCAATTCATTGGTTGAAAAACTTCTAGTATTTGTGACTAAAAGCAAAATAAAGTGACATACTAAGTACAAAATAGTGTACATTTATTGAATCAAATATTATTTTTGAAAAGGTGAGATACTTTCTAAGCTTTTATAATTTATTTAACAGATATTTATTATGTGCCTTACATATGTGAAAAAAAAGATTATTGGTACTGGGGATATGATATAAAGATGAAACATGAGATTTCATCTACCCTCAGAGAACTTACAATCTAGAAGGAAGAATATGACATGTACAGAAATATTTATGATAGGATACAAGTTAGAAGATAAAAGTATATGGATAAAAAGTTCTATAAGAAAATATGAGGAAGAATATATTATTGGCTAGGGAATCAGAAAGGTTTCATTGGGGCAGGTACTATGTGAGGTTCTCCTAAAAGGAAATGTAAGATTCCAACAGTTAAGGAAGGAATACATTCCATACTTGGTAATTTTCCATACAAATGTATAGTGACAAGAGACTATAGAATACTTAGGGAACAGCTTGGCTAGAATGTAGAGTATATAAGGGGAAATGATATTAAATAAGACTGAAAATATAGAATGTACACTGTGAAATATCTCAACTATCAAAATAGGTAGTTGTCTGTGTGTGTGTGTGTGTCTGTGTGTTTTCAATTATTTTTCAGTTGTATCTGACTTTTCATGACCCCATTTGGTGTTTTCTTGACAAAGATACTGGAGTGGTTTGCCATTTCCTTCTCCAGTTCATTTTACAGGTGAGGAAACTGAAGGGAAAAAAAAAAAAGGTAAAGTGACTTGCCCAGGATCACACATCTAGAAAGTGTCTGAGGTAGAAAATGAATTTTCCTGACTGCAAGTACTCTACACTACATGTTAGGAAATTAAAGCATAGAAAGATTAAATAACTTGCCTATTGTTACCTAGGTAAGTAACAAATGGATTCAATCTGAAATCTCTCTGGGTGACAGAATGAGAACTTCTTCCTGTATACCCTACTGCCTCTCTATCATAGGGTGACAGAATGAGAAGAGAGAAAGGGAGTAATAAAAGATCATATGGATTTAGAATAGATCATACCTGACAAGTAATTAGATGGGGGTAGAGGGAATAGGAAATTAAGACTGAGGTTTCAAGTACTAGTGACTGGAAGGATGGTGGTATAAAACACAGATATGGATGACTGGAGAAATAAAATAAATTTGAAGAGAAAAATGGTAGTTTCATTTTGAACATGTTGAGTTTAGGGTGCCAGCAGATAGAGTACATGCAGGTGGAGAGATCTAGGAGGCAGTTGGAAATGATAGAAGTGGAGTTCAGGGAAGTAATTGTAGGTGGACAGATAGATCAGAGGCTCATCTGCTTAGAGATGGTAATCAAAGCCATGAGTGTGGGTAAAATTCCCAACGAAGAGAATGAAGAAAATTTAAAAGAAAAAGAGGCCCAAGGATAGAATTTTTGAAAACTGCCCAGAATGGGACAACAAAAAGACAAAGATGAACCATAGCAGTATATTGTATCAGGAAAACAAGAGGAAGGAGTGGGAAAGGTATGATCATTAGTGTCAAATGTTGCAGAATGATCAAAGAGGAAGAGGGCTAATATCAATATTTCCTATTGAGCAAATGCTATGTAAGGTACCATGATAGGCACTGTCATAGATACTAAAGGGTATAAGATCTAGTCCCTTGTCTTCAAGGGGTTTGCAAATGTAATCAGCAATATAAATCAGAAATAAATGAAAATTGTTTTTATTGTAATCCCAGAAACTCCCATAAGATATTACATTTTATCTGTCACTGTATCAGTGAAAGAAAAATTGAAGAGAATAAATAATCTTCTAATAGAGAGTGGATCCAGGTTAATAAATATTGTGGTGAAAAGACATAGAAAAGAGGAAGTCGATTTCCACAGAAGAGAATTTTCTTTACAAAGGTGAGCAAGCAGAGCTCAAATCAAACTTTGTGTAATTAAAAATAAATAAATAAAGAGACCAAGGGAATGAGAGAAGGAAATAGAATAAATACAGTGAAAGAAAATCATGTTCCCAGACTGTGTACGGTGAAAGACAATCTACACAGAATGATGAGTAGCAGAGAATAAATATGAGACTTGTCCTATGTTCATTTGAATCACTAGAGGGCAACATATACTATTCCTTAAACAACTAAGTGTCTTAGTGACATTTTTGTGGACATGTAGGCATTGAGAGCAGAGCCCATATTGACTGAAATCAGAAGGAGAAATCAAAGACTAAACCATCAAACTACCTGAATGTCAGTCCAATGTAAGTTATTTAAGTTAAAAAAAAAAAGCCAAACTACTTGTTGTATGTGTTATAAAGAAAGTTGTGATTGGCTAAATCGTGGGCTTTTTAACCTGATTTTGTAACAGCATATAATGCAACCAAAGTATCTCATAAATAGGTCATGCCTGAAAACTTCTATTGATTTTAAAAATGATAACTGAGAAATGAAGTCACCAAGCCCGTGCAACATTCACAGGACAAAACTGATTCTTTCTCTGCATTGTTTCAGAACAAGACTAGATTATACTTTCAACTGTATTTCAACTGTATCTCAACTGTATCTTCAACTCTTCTATCTGATCTGGTCCTGCAATGGTAATATCTATCCATTACTCTGTCTTCTTACAGGGGAACCAGGACCCTCTGCACATCTCACAGTGGTAAATACATAGTTAGGGAAATCCAAAAAAGGGAAACTTTTGTATTTAATTTCATCTTGTTTTTATCTTCTGTATCATCCAATTCCTTCCTTAGGATATACTGAGAACTGGACATAAAGTATTATTTCAGTGGGTCTTTTCTCCTATATTTTTGAGACTGATAAATGTCTTAGCACATATAAGTAAATTGAAAACCAACACCAGTATCAAAATTTATTTCTTACTGCATACTTGATGAGAACTGATTTCTCTGTCGAGATGGAGTTAATCAAGATTTTTAAAAAATTATGTGTATCAATGCAAAAATCACTCTCAACTCACAATATCACACATGATACACTCAAAAGAAGATATGAGTCTTTACTTTTATCATTGTTGCATACTTTTTTTTGCTCTTGGTGCAAATACCAAGAGGAAAAGGATTGTGGGAAAATAGGAGGGAGTAAAAGAACAATGATTTAGGCAAACTAATTATTGAATGAATTACAAAGATGGATGGGTGAATAATCAGCATTTTAAAGCTGTCACTATCTGATAAGCACTAGAAGTAAAAGTATAAAAGAGATAAGCTCTGCCCTTAAGGAGTTTATATTCTTTTTTTTAAATTTTTTTAGGCAATTGGGGTTAAGTGACTTGTCCAGGGTCACTCAGCTAGTAAGTGTCAAGTGTTTGGTCTGAGGCCGGATTTGAACTCAGGTCCTCCTGACTTCTGGGCCGGTGCTCTATCCATTGTGGCACCTAGCTGCCCCAGGAGTTCATATTCTAATGGTGGAAATAGCACATGTTTGGGAGTAGGGGCCAGGAAAGGGAGTTTTAGTTTGAACATCACAGAATAATGAGTGGAGCCATAAGGGAGCTGATTGACAAGCTTTTTCCAGTGCAGTGCCAGTAGTGATTTGATTAAACTTCCCAGAGGAAGAGATAGAAAGTGACTGGGAGTGGAGGAGATGACAGATGGAAAGAAGGTGACTAGGATGGAATATGGAACATGGCTAGGGCTGGCTAGCTATTTTATGACTTCTACACTCACCAATAAGGATATTATAGACCTTAGAGAAGTGGTTTCCAAGCTAAGTCAGTATTGTCACCTAGAGTATCATTTCTGGAGGTTTCATGAACCAAAAGCTTCAGAGGAGTAGACATGGCAAGAAATTAAAATGTACTATTTTCATCTAAGAAAATAGCAAGTAATGATATTTCATAATTTAAAACTTATTCATATTCTATTTCATTTCTTTGAAGATGGGTAAATATCTGCTTTATAGATGCATAGATAACCAGTCATTGGAAGAAACTGGACATGAGAATTTGTCGGTCCCTCCTTTTTTGTTCCCTCTGAGGAAAACAAGTCACATCCTCGTTTGAGTCTTTTTTTCTGATTAGTGGTATGGGGGTTTTTCAAAGAAAGTTTATAGCCTTATTGATATAGAAAAAGAATAGCTATAGTAGGCTTTTCAGTCCAATCTGATCATTCTACAGATGAGGAAGCCAATTCAGAGAAAGTGGGACTTACTAAAGGTTAAAGAAGGAATAAGTAACAAGGACAGTATTTACAGCCAAGTCCTTTCATTACAGACCCAGTGTTCTAAACATTGTTCCATGTCATTGTTACCACAGTACAAAATGGTGCCCCAAAATTCATTTATTAATTTAAAATATTTATTGTTAAAAGTTAACAATATAAATTGTTAAAAATCTCACCTACTCTGTGGAAGTCACTGACAATAGGGGAAATAAAAAGAAATTGAGAAAAAAAGTTCCTCCCATTTAGTTCCTAAATGATATTAACGTTTGGGCTCATTATCTTCATGTACTCCTTTGAAATTTTGCTGTTAAATAATATTTCTAGTAGAATAAGGAATATCTTTTTCTTTGTGATGTGAGGGGTGTCATTTGTATTCTTTCAGCTGGATACTAACAATTAACATGTTCCTTTACAGAAATAAAAACAGACCTAAATAATTGGAGGAATACTAATTGCTAATGGGATAAGCTAAGCAAGTGTAATAAAAATGATAATACTACCTAAATTAATTTACTTATTCAGTTGCACACCAATCAAAGTACCAAAAGATTACTTTATGGGGCTAAAAAGTATTAGTAAAATACTTCTGGAGGAATAAAAGATCCAGAATCTAAAAGGGAAATAATGGAAAAAAAAAGTGAGAAAGAAGGAGACCTAGTGGTACCAGACCACAAAGTATGCTACAAGACAGTAATCGCCAAAATTATTTGATATTAGTTAAGATATAGAGAGGTCAATCAGTGGAACAGATAAGGTACATAACATACAGAAGCAAATAAACCTAGTAGCCTAGGGTTTGACAAATCCGAAGACCCTGGCTACTATCAAGATCTCAATATTTGTTATAAACTGCTGGAAAAACTGGAAAGTGATCTGGCAGAAACTAGGTAAAGGGCAGTATCTCATACTGTATGCCAAGATAAGCTCCAAATGGATACATTATTTAGATCCAAAGGAAGATACCTTTAAGAAATTAGAAAGGGAAGGAAGCAATTATATTTCAAATCTTATAGACAGGATCACAGAAAACAAAGTGAATAATTTTGATATTTGAAAATGTAAAGAAAAGTATAAATAAAATCAATGCTGATAAAATTAGAAAGGAAATAGATAAATAAGGGAAAATATTTATAGCAAGTGTCTCTGATACTATTCTAATTCCTAAGATACTTAAAGAACTGATTGTAATTTTTAAAAATAAAAGCCATTTCCCAGTTGAAAAATAGTTGAAAGGTAGGAAAGTGAGTCTTCCTAAAGAAGAAATTCATGTTATCATTAGCCATATGGGAAAAAAAAATGTTTCAAATCAATGATTATTAGGAAAATGTAAAAAAAAAAACAACTCTGAGGTTTTGCACTACACTCGTCAAATTGTCAAAGTTGACACACAAAAAAGACAATGACAAATATTAGAAGGGCTATTGGGAAACAGGGACATTTGTATATTGTTGGTACAACTGCAAACAGGTTCAACCATTTTGGAAAGCAATTTGAAACTATACATTCAAAGTCACAAATTATGCATATTCATATTATGTATACATTTGTTTACACGATATATCATCCTCCTCCTCTTCCTCCTACCCCAGGATTATGTAAACTCCTTTAGGCCAGGGCCTTTTGTCATTTTTCCTTTACATTCCTAGAGAATATCTCTGAGCATTACATGTAGTAGGGACTTTGGAATTACTTGTTGAATTAGAATAATATCTAACATTTGTATAGCATTATCCTCCGCAACAATTCTGGGGAAAAAGTTTCACAAAATTAAATTACTTACCTAAGTCAGAGAGCAGTTAAATTTCTGATTCAAGATTCAAATCTAGTTTTTCTGACTCCAAATACAAGACTATTTAAACTATACCAGGCCATTTACCAGGTCAAGAGCTACTCTAATGACAGAGGCCATGTCAAAACAACTGATTGATTTAGGTAATTCAATTAAACATTTGAATTCACTCAATACAGTGAAATAAAAACAATTGAATCCGACAGAGAGCTCGTCATTTCTCTTATGTCAGTATGACAGAGAAGAATGAATACTGATTCTGGATTCAATAGATCTAGGTTCATATCCTACATACTTGCCCCCACACACACACTTCAGTTTCCTCATCCAAAAAAATGTAGAGATGAAAAGATGGCCTTTTACAAAAGGCTTTTTTAAAAATAAATTTTATGAAGTCTCTTCCATTATTAGAAAACAAACGAGATTACTCAATAGAAATGGTTAAACAGAGGTTATTGATTCTTGGTTTTGAAAGAAGAAACTTTGGTATATTTGTAGTAACACCTTATTTGTCCAATATGGTTAGTGATTGGGATGCAATCATTAATGCATTTTTTTCTGATTAACTAATGGTTAGCCCTTTTGTGCAAAAAAACCTGCTTTGTGACAGTTAAACACTTGCTAAGAAACAAGATGAACAATGGACAGTGCTAGGACTCTAAGTTTTTCAAATACCTATTGAGTCTTCTTAGGTATTTCTAGAAATCTCATAATCTTCACTGTATGAATCAGCTTTCCATTCACTGTGTCAAAACAATTTTAAATATTCTTCTCTTTTTTAAAGCACACCTTTAAACCATCTCTTCTTTAGTCAGAAAGGAAAAAACACTTTAAATTCCATATTGAGCATAAAACTTCAAAGATTGTAAACTCATAGGATCATAGAGCTAGTGGTGGAAGAGACCATGGAGGCCCCATAGTAGAAACTCCTGCTTTTATAAATGAGGAAATGGAGATTAAAGAAGTATAAATGACCTGCTCATGGTCATAGAAGTAGTAAGGATCAGACACAGGATTTGGACACAGATTGTCTGACTTCAGAGACAGGAATATTAAAAAAAGAAGTCATTTAAAAAGTTACTAGAAAATACAAGCATCTAAACATGGACAAATTTAAACATCATTCATTGATTTATAGGTGGAAAGGGTCTCATAAGACACACACCAATATTCTCAAGAAGAAAATTCAAAACATTAAGTGACTACTAGCATAGAATCAGGGTTTGACCTTAGGACTTGAATCCCCATCCTCTCACCTTCTGACTCCAACTCAATTATACTTGCCACAGTACTACAATCTCTCTACAACACTCTTAATTCATAGTGTATTGGCAAAAGTTCTGCTAAACATCTCTCGTAGCATACCTAAAATCCCCATAGTACCTATTGCTTTCCTTTTAAGAATTAAAAGGAACTTCTTAAGAAGGCAGCTAGGTGGCCCAGTGGATAGAATGCCTGACTAAAGTCAGGAAGTCTCATCTTGCTGTGACCGTGGGCAAGTCATTTAACTCTGTTTGCCTCAGTTTCCTTGTCTACAAAATGAATTGGAAAAGGAAATGGCAAACCATGCCAGTATTTTTGCCAAGAAAACTCCAAATGGGGTCAGGAAGAGTTAGACATGACTGAAAATGACTGAACAACAAGATGTAAACAATATCTGAGAAGTCAAAATCTTTTTAAGGCATTATCACCCTGTCAGATTAGATAGCTATTTAGTTATTCAGCTAACTATTTAGTTTATCAGTTTAGGAAGGACCCAGGGGAAAATAAGATTTATTAAAAAATTACTATGTAAGTGTCTTCAAGGAAAGTATTTTTCTTTAATTCCCTATAACCCAGCACAATGTCTTCATATAGGAGGCACTTAAAATTTATGCTGAAATGTTCTGTTGTACTTATGCTGGACAAATGACTTTTGAATTGTTGGTGCAGTACTTTTGTTTCATTCCTATGGATAGATATGCATATTTTACATAGTGTATTGTTCATAGTGTACACTATTTTACATATTTTTTCCAAGTGACTTCTCAAGCTTTGGTTTGTGTGAAAGTTTGTGTGCCTATCTTCTGGAATACACCCTCTCTAACTTTTGAAACCTACTGCCACTACAGCAAGGGTTCCTTGAGGGTTCAAGTTGTCATTTATTCTGGGCTATTGGTATATTTTGTTTAGTTCTAAAAGTCATCATTAGTGACATAAAATCTCTTCACCTAAGTTTCATTTTCAAGGTCAAGTTACATGTTCATAAAATAATTATATGGCAGGAAATGTACATCATCCTATTATGACAATTTAAATAAACCACATGCTGGATAAAAGTTAGATCAAGAGATTTTATATCATTAATGATGACTTTTCTCTTCTTAGACTCAATATATAAGCATAGCAAATCTACATCCTCTTTTTTTTTCTTTTTAATGATGGCTTTTTAAAAGCACTTCATCTCTTTCTTTCTCTTCACTATATCTCTTGACTTGGCTGTTATCATTGCTCTTATAATTACTTTTTGCCCAGGATTTGTTTATGTTATTTTAAAAAATGATGTCAGCATTTTACAGACTTATGAGAGTCTCTGATCCAAAAGGGAGGAGTAGACACTCATCTAACTGGATTTATTTGGTCTGTGCAGGGCAGCCTTCTCCATTATTAAAACAAAGTTAGTATAAATTTATTCAACTTCTCCCTTTTGGCATTTTACTTTTCCATTCCTGGGGTGTTTTTTTTGCTTGTTCATTTAAATTGAGGTTGAAATTGTGTGGTTTCTACACAAAATTGAGTTTTAAGATAAGAATAAAGTTTAAGAAAAAACTCTCACAAAACAAAACCTGATATTCCCTTTGGGCATGTATGGCACCACAAAGCCTCTTTAGTGAAGTAGAAACTTGTCCTTATGCCCAGTTCTGCTGAGAGAATGTGTTTTCTTCAAATAGTATTAGTGCATTTTAAATTGGTTTTGAGTCATATTCCACAGTCCTATCTCTTTTTGTACTAAAATATTTATCTTTTCATTTGGAATCAGGATTTGTGATTGAATGTGTATTTCGATGTCTTGAAAAGGTAGATGAGGGTGGAGCTGCTAAATGGCAAATTCAAACCTGATAAAACAAGAAATGAGGAGGGAGGATAAAAGTAAAGAAGAGGAGTCAAACTATAGTTTGAAACATAATAATGTAATAGATTTCAACAATACATTTTATTGATATCTTTTGTTTTTACATTGCCAAAATTCTCACTGAGACCTGTGCTCCCCCACTTCCCATGGAAACATCCAACAAATAACTAAACAAAAAGGAAAAGAGGAAGAAGAGAAAAACCAACAAATAGATCAACTTATTTTTTAAAAATCTGATAATATATGCAATATTTCTCACCAATGAACTCCCTAGCTCTGAAAAGGAGTAAGAGAATATGCCTTCTAATGCTTTTTTTTTCATTTGAGGCCAAACTTGTTCTTAGTAGTTTTGCAGCCCTCCTCTTGATAATCATATTCTATTTTAGGACTTGAATTTCACCTCTGAGTAGATGACTCCTGAAACTGTGTCTCTTGTCCCAATCTCCCTCCAAAACTATATTCTGGCATTTACAACTATCTACTGAACATCTCCATATGGATATCCCATTATACTTCAGATTCTATATGTCCTAATTTGGACCCTTAATTTTTCTTCTGCCATCTGTCCCAACTTTTAACGTTCATGATTCTGCTATTGGTGTCACAATCCTCCCAGGCTTGTAAACTCAGAGTTCTGCTTGCCTTTTATATCTTTCTTATCCTTCACATTCAATCAACTGTCAAGTCCTATCAATTCCACTTCCAAAATGTCTCTTGAATCTCTCTGATCCTTTCCATTCCCACAGCCATCATTCTAGCTCAAGATTTCATTATCTGTTGTCTGAACTATTGTAATAGGTATATAAAGGGTTTCCTTTGCTCTTGTCTCTTTTTTTCCCCTCTAATCTATTCCCCACAGAACTGCTCTCCAAATCATCCCAATGCATTGCTCTTATATATTTCCACACTTCCCCCAGCCTCTTCAAACCCCCATTTTCAAACTACCAAACCCTTTTATTGTGTCCTCCAGAATATTTGCTTTATAGGCAACAAGCTGAATTTCATCTTTAAAATTTTCTTTCTTGCTTTCTTCATCTTTTTGTACTTA
Organism: Vombatus ursinus; assembly: GCF_900497805.2. Taxonomy (NCBI): domain Eukaryota; kingdom Metazoa; phylum Chordata; class Mammalia; order Diprotodontia; family Vombatidae; genus Vombatus; species Vombatus ursinus. The sequence goes on along the minus strand of NW_020954596.1, from coordinate 72,551,588 downwards.
CTGTGACCTGCCTCTTAATTGATGACACACACACACCCTGGACTCCATAGCTAGCACTAGTTATGTCCCTCTACCACCACCCACCTTGGGAAACTTGGAATACCCATTGCTTCCCATAGCTACTTTCAGGCTCTCCTTCTACCACCATTACTCATCAAAATTCCCTTTGAGGTCATTTAGTCTATAATTAATACCCAATCAAAATTCTGGTAGCTGTTGTCTACATACCTATAGGACACTCTTTTTCCACCATCATTGAGTTCAGAGCATGGCTCACAATCTTTCTTTCCTCCCCAACTCCTGCCCTCTTACTAGGGGTCTTCAACAAACCTATTGATACTCCCTCAACTAACATAGCCTCTCAACTCCTCATCTAACTCATTTTCCATAATCTACTCCTCCATCCCACCAAAGCTACACACAGAGATAGCTACAATTTTAATTTTGCCATCACCCACATTCATCCATGTACATGAATTCTGAAATTTTTTTTATCAGATGATAATCTATTGTCATTCAACCTCTCCCTCTGCTTTGCACTTCCAAACCCTATTCTTCATTTTGATGACAAATTTTAATCCTTCCACCCTTCATTTAATTCCTAAGCCATCACTCCATGCTCTAGCTACATTCCTTTTCTTTACCCATCTTGACTTCTTGATGAAGCTGTTCAACTCTACACTGCTCTCTTCTCTCAATTCCCCTTCCTGTTTTTTCTTGTCAAAGCTTTTGCCCTTCCAATTCCCAACCTTGAATTATTCTCACCATCTGCTGCCTTTGCTACTACTCATTTGCTGCTGAATGAAGTTGGAGAAAATCACGACGGCACGCTGAATTAGTCTATGACATGTTTATGCTACATGATCTCAACTTTACTTGCATTGTAGCAAGGCAATCCTTTTATACCTCTCTAATTGACCCATTATCCCACTAATAATAGGGGCTTTTCCAAACATTTTTGTACTTCCTCAAACTTCCCTGAGTTCCTTCACCCTCACCCTCTCTGGCAAGGATCTTGTCTCATATTTCACTGAAAAAATTGAAACCATAATCTGAGAGCTCCCTCTGCTTCTGTGTTCCTCATGTCTCATCATTCAGGTACCTTCTGCCTATTTCCTCCTTTGTCCTTGCTTCACATGAAGAAGGGGCCTTTCTATTTGCCAAGACAAGCTCTGCTACATGCATGAGTGATCCCATTCCATCATGTCTTATCCAGAAATAGCCCCTTCTCTCATCCCTACTTTCTCACCAACCTTCAATTACTCTTTGTCTATTGACTACTTCCCTATTGCCTACAAACCTTCCCATGTCTCTGAAATTCTAAAAGCAAACACACATGCAAAGACAACAGCAACAACAAAAACCAACCCCCAAATTCCCACTATTTCTTTCCTCTCATTCTTTGCTTGACTCTTCACACTAACCCATTGCTCAAACTATTTTGTCATCTAGCTGCCCTAAATAATATTTTCTAAATTAAAAATAAAATGATAGATGATGAGGAAAATGCAAAAGATAAAAGAAGAGTTTTAGGAAAGAAATATAAGTGTGTAATATTTGGAGTCAGAGGATGTGGATTTGAAACCTAGCCATGCCATATCCTATCTCTGTAATTTTGTTTAAGTTACTACAATTTTCTGTTCCTCAATTTCTTTGTATATAAAATAACAATGCCCATCTAAAGAACCTCTAAGAAGTCTTATAGATACAAACACATTATCTTATGGTTTGACCATTTTTCTAAACCTAGGAAACTCAAATTCTTGAGGAAAATATTGCCATGCTTATTTATGGGGAATGGGTCAAATTGTTATCTTTTCAGAGGAAGTATAATCTTAAGGATACCCTTTGGACCACTGCGGTTACATTTAGGGAAATATATTGCTTTTTCAGAGTTGGCTCACTTATTCTTCATAGATATTAAATATGATTAAATAGCATGTGCTTGAGAAAGAATAGTATCAGAAATGCTGCCTTAGTAGTTCCCATGACACACTTGCAAAGATGATACATAAGAATGAAAATCAGAGAAGTAGTCACATACAGAAAAGTTGATCTGGCAAAAATCAGAGGCTCATGATCTTGAACTTTGCTATCATTTGACCTGATCAAAACAAAGTAAGAATACACACACACAGGATTAGGTATAGAAAGAGGTTAGGTGGAAAGGGGAATTAGAGAGAAGATAAATTAAGGGAGGGATTAGTCCCAAGTAAAACAAATTCTAAGGATGTGCAAAAAATATTTATATCTCTTTTAGAAGTGGCAAAGAGTGGGAATCAGAAGGAATGCCCATAAAGTGGAGATGGGTGAACAAACTGACATAATACTACTGTGGCGAACTCTTATCAGTATGATGAAAGACCCAACCCACTTCCTGATGGAGCAATGAAGAACTCAGAATACAGAATGGAGCACATATTTTTTAGGACATGGTCAATGTTAAAATTTGTTTTGCTTGACTATAAATGTTTCAATAGTGTGTGTGTGTGTGTGTGTGTGTGTGTGTGTGTGTGTGTGTGTGTGTGTGGTTTCAGTTGAGGGAAGGCTTTTTAGAGTGGGAGGGTAAGAAAGCAGATCTTGGGATGATTAAAACAAAATATTAAAAAGAAAAAGAAAACTTGAGAACTCTGATCAACCAAATGACCAAACCCAACCCCAATTCCTGGGGAATCATAATGAAACCTGTTGCCCACCTCCTGATAGAGAAGTGACTGAAGTTCGATAAAAGGTTACACACACACGCGCGCGCACACACACACACACACACACATACACACACACACTTTAAGATGTAGCCAATGAAAAAATTTGTTTTGTTTGGCTATACATGTTTGTAACAAATGTTTTGTTTTTCATGCTTTCTCAAGGGGCAGAGAAGGCTGTTCTATGCTTGAAAATAAAACTTAATTAAAATGGTTTCTAGTGTTTTTCCATTATAAGGTGATATTTGCTTTTCTTTTTAGTCATATGTTTTTAGTCAAAATTACCACATTAAGAGAAAGTCCTTTTATTCCTATGCATTTATTTTTTTTACATAAAAGGGTAATGCATTTTGAAAAGTTTTTTTTCTGAATTTATTTAAACACGTGATATTTATTGGTTTTGTTGTTTTGTAATATCAAGTCAATCTTGTTATAATTTCTTTGTTAATATTTTATTAAATATTTTGCATCATTATTCCTTAGTGATATTGATGTACAGTTTTCTTTTTTGGATTTATCTCTCTCTCTGACTTAGGTATTTGGACCATCTTTGTCCCATAAAAATTTAGTAGAATGCCATGTTTCTCTCTTTTTGCATATAAAATTGTGTTTTTTGAAAAAAAAATGAGGTAGATTGGTATATGGTGACATCAGCTCAGAGCAGTCTGTACCATTTGCGGGGCAGCCAGTAGCTTTCATTATTGGAGGCACACAGCCAGGACTATTAGATACCATGGCAGAGAAAGATAAGGAAAATGACTTTCATCTCTCTGTTGGAGTTTTATGAATTTGAGTGCATTTCCCCAGTGGATTTATAGAACTTTTACCACTTTTAAGCAGTTCATAGAGAAAAAAAAGCTGTTGGAGACATGTTCTTGGAGGGGTTGTTTTATCCTGACAATACCATTGCATTTGGGAAAGCACTAGAAGAGAATAAGGGGGAAAAAGCCTAATTACTAAAAGCACCAGATTCAATTAACCCCTCAATCAACATGTATTTTTTAAAGCACCTACTTTGTACTAAACTCTGTGGTTAGTGCTAGGGATTCAAATAGAATTAGTAAAACAATCCCAAACTTCAAGAAGTTTATATTCTAATGGAGGAGATAAGCACATGGAAATATAAAGAAAATAAATATAAAAAAGAATAAAAATAAATATAAAGTTGTTAATTTGTTTCAGTTGTGTCCAACTCTTTGTGACCTCATTTGGGGTTTTTTTGGCAAAGATATGGAAATGATTTGATATTTTCTTTTCCAGTTGATTTTACAGATGAGGAAACTGAGGCAAACAGAGTTAAGTGACTTGCCTAGGATAACTCAGCTAGTGCCTGAGACTAGATTTAAACACATGTTCCTGACTTCAGGAATATAAAGAAGTTATATACAAAAGAGTTTGGGAGGAAGGGCACTATTAATTGGGAGAAACAGGAAAGCCTTCATGTAGAAGTCAATATTTTCATTACCTCTTGAAAGAAGATAAATATTTTCAGAGGCTGAGGGGAAGGAGAAGGGGATTCTAGGCATGGGAGATATTTAGTGCAAAGCCACAAAAGTGCGAAAGGGAGTTTCATGTGTGACATAGAGAGAACAATAGGCTGAATTGCAGAGTTCAAGAGAGGAATTAATATCAAATGAGGCTGGAAAGATTGGCTGGGGCAAGTTTGTGAAGGGTTTTAAAAGGTGAACAGAAGACTTTATTTTTAATCTTACAAACAACAGGGAGCCACTGGGAGTGATTGATTAGGGTAGTTACATGGTCAAATCTGTGTTTGAGTAAACATTTTGGCAGAAGTGTAGAGGATAAACTGGAGTATTGAGAGATTTGAGGCAGGGGGTCCATTAGGAGGCTTTTGCAATAATCTAGTGGTAGTTATGGGAATAGAAAGAAGATGTCAAATATGAGAGATATTGTGAATGTAGAAATGGCAAGATTTGGGAACTGATTGGATAATTGGGGTGAGAGAAAATAGAATCTAGAATAATGCCAAATTTACGGTCCTGTGAGATTAGATGAATGGTGATGCCTTCCATAGAAATGAGAATGTTTGGGAAATAAGTAGGTGTTAGGGGAAAAAGAAGTTGTGTTTTGGACGTGTTGAGTTTGAGTTGTTTCCAGCTAGCCCCCTTCAGCCCCAGGCCTCCATTAAAATATTGAATAGGCAACCTATGATTTGGGATTAAAAGTCAGGGGAGATACTCAGGATGGTTATATAGATATTAGTCCTTTTCATAGAGAAGCATATTCAGGTGTCTACATTATAAGACCATTTATGTATATAATGCACATCCTATGTATATATGCATATGATTCCATGTATATATATGTATATATACATATAAAACCATTTGTATGTATGTATACATATATTCATATACTTTCATACATATATACTCTCTCTACATATTTATCTCTGTATCTATCTATAGATAAAAATATAAAATTATCTTCCAAACATCCCTGTGACACAAGTGCTATTATTATCTCCATTTTATAGATGAGGAAACTGAGGATTAGAGAGGTTAAGTGACTTTTTTTTTGTTTTGTTTTTGTTTAGTCATTTTTTCAGTTGTGTCTGACTTCATGACCCCTTTTGGGGTTTTCTTGGTAAAGATATTGAAGCAATTTGCATTTTCTTCTACAGTTCATTTTATAGATGAGGAAACTAAAGCAAATAAGGTTAAGTGACTTGCCCAGGGTCCCATAGCTAATACGTGTCTGAAGCTAGATTTGTGCTCAGGACTTCCTGTCTCTAGTACTGGTGTCCAAGGTCAAAAAGCTTAGAAAGTATCTGAGGCAGGCCTCCCTGGGACTAGGAAAAGCATTAATTGATATTCAATTTCCAAGCTTGTGTCAGGAATAATTGCACTCTTTGCATTTTTAGAATTACTGTTAATGTTGCTGTTTGTTCATCATTTTCAAAGAGAACCAATGACATATGGGGTGATTGATTCACACATGAATTGGATTTAAGTGAGGCAGGGTTGAGCAAAGTTGTTAACCTCTCTCTCTCTCTTTCAGAGTCATCAAAGTCCAGTGGCAAGATGGATGTCAAGATAGCCCAGGATGCAGTGGATGACCTTGGCATTTTGATGTTTGACCAAGCTCTGAGTGCTTCACAGCACCTGCTTCAGCTGCCCTCATGGTTGTTGGTACAAATTTTTCTCATTGGCCCATTCCATCAGGACAAGTGTTCACATGCTTGAGGTAGACAACTCCCTAACTCACGGGTGTTTTGAGGCCTGTCAGTTACCCTAGACCTGGTTTAGCCCATCTTCTGAGACAGTATTACCATGGTGTGACCAATGCACATGCTACAGCTTCTTGGAACCACAGGTGAGAGTAGGTGGCTGGTTGACCCCAAAGATGGAAGAGTAGCCCTGAAAAGGGCTCAGCATGCCCTCACATCACAGGTGTTAGTCTTCCTTGAATATTTCCATTTTCATTATGAGTCATTTATGATACATTTGTTTGTTTACACTGAGCTAGGAATTCTTTTGTTTTGTTGTTGTTTAGTCATTTTCAATTATGTCCTACTCTTCTTGACCCCATTTGGGTTTTCTTGTCAAAGATATTGCCATTTCCTTCTCATTTTAAAGAGGAGGAATTGAGGCAAACAGGGTTAAGTGACTTGCCCAGGGTCACACAGCACGTAAGCGTCTGAGGTTAGATTTGAGTTCAGGAAGATGTGTCTTCCTGACTCCAGGGTGTCACTCCATCCACTGTGCCACCTCACTGCTCATTCTTTCGTTAGTCCATGAATTTCATGACCCTACCTAGTATTTTTCTGTATCAAGCATAATTATTTCTTTATCTAATTGGATTCAAATGGCCAGAAAAACTGGCCAAGGTCTAGAAGTTCTTGGAAGTCCATTCAAGGAATCAAATTATCCCCTCTGAGGGCATTTTATTATTGAGGGAGGAGTGAAGGTTGTAACTCTGGAACAGAGTGCTTTATTGGATTGTAAACTAGCCTTAATTTTGGACAAGTAGGTAATTCCTCCTCGAATCTATTCATTCATATGTTTTGAGTGAATTTGTCTATCAGTGCCATGAGACAATGCTAGATCTTGTGCAGCACAAATTCTGTTGTTCCAGGATGGCAACAGAAACATACAAGTAATCTTGGACCTTTTTCTAATATTTCAGTGAAAAGTGCTACAGGACCCGAGCTCCTTAGGTGGAGAAGATAAGTAGTGGCAAATCTTTGCAGTTGGTTGCATATACTTCTTGTATCTCTAACGGAAAAGAAACATTCTGCTATATAAAAGTTATTTATCAACTCAATGAAGAACCAAAAGGTTTCCCTAGTAGCAAAGTGATAGGGGGAAAAACATTTTCCAGCGTATGGCTTTCCCACCAGCAATCACTAGGGTGGACGTTTGGGAAACAAGTTACTTATGGACATAATCACTCTGGCAAAAATGAAGATGCCGCTATTCTATCCTTAAGGAGATCTGTGGCAAAAGAAATAAATAAAAAAGAAAGAAAAAAGAAAGAAAGAGAAAGAAAGAAAGAAAGAAAGAAAGAAAGAAAGAAAGAAAGAAAGAAAGAAAGAAAGAAAGAAAGAAAGAAA
>NW_020954596.1:72539256-72544297 GCF_900497805.2 Vombatus ursinus | reverse complement strand
AAAGAAAGAAAGAAAGAAAGAAAGAAAGAAAGAAAGAAAGAAAGAAAAAGAATGAAAAACTGAACATGTTTGACATTGTGGGACCTGAACAAAAGTCTTATTAAAGTCTTTATTCATTTCTAGTGTGTGCTTATCATTTGATTAGGAAGAATTCCATCATATTTACTCCACATTTGTTCATGTTTAGGAGAAAGTCCTAGTTGACTATTGACCCATGCTTTGGAGTCTTTGAGAATGGAAAAGAGAAGAGGTTTATAAATAGAAGGTAAATCAATCAACTAAATGAACAGTTGAGGCTTATCACCTAGCAATGTTCTCAATGAATATAGAGAGAAGCAAGCAACGATCCAGTTAAGTGTCTGGTACTCTCGTCAAAGGATAGAGTTTTGCCTGTCTTTGTGTCCCAGGAAAGCACAAGATAACAGAACAAAGAAGAGCCACCACATATCAAGTACTACAAAGATTGTATAATTTACTAGTCTCCAAAATAGCTCCAGAGAGTGATTGGGACCCTGAAAATACTATTTATGCCAATCATCTATTGACAGTTATGGAGTTAGTTGGATTTTCCTATAAAGATACACATAAGAGAAAGGGAGATTTAAGGGACAGGGCAATAAGAAGGATTCATCCACAGGTTGCAGAAGGGTAATTTACCTTAGACTGTGGTCTGTACAGAGACAGACTGTGTCAAAATCCAAATGAAGACGAAGATGAAATCTGGTACCATTTTAGGAACTGAGAAAGTGTTTCAAGACTCCCAGTCCCTCTGATCCAGATTGGGAGAAGGAGTGTGGAATCCAGAACCTATCCCTTTTATTCCCATAGTCTAGTTGCAGATATCTTAATAGAATAGAGACTACCTACAGAACTTGATTCCTTGGGGCCTAGAGACCACATCATCTGGTCTGAGCCTTCCATGGGATTATTGGCCAATGGGCCTGAGGATCCCATATTATCTACAGAGGGTACAAAAGAGAAAGAAACAGCAGTGACCATAGATTACTATAGAAGTACCTGTATTATTTGGCTAGTTGCCAGTCTGAAACTCCTAGACTGATGAGCAAGGAGTATAATAATGAAAGTTCACATTTATATAGTGCTTTAATTTTTGCAAAACTCTTTACTTACTGTATTTCATTTAATGCCACTCATATAACCAGGCAATACCTGTTGACACAGGGTTATGTGCTACCTTAGTGGAATTATGTATAGTTTAAATGAAAGAATGGAATTACATCTTTCTGGGTTTTCAGTTTTCTGAAAAATTATTGCCTCATAGTGCAGCTAAGTATACAGCACTCAAAAGAGTCAAATTCTCTAAAGAGATGAAGATACTTTTTCATCTTCAGGATTTAATGATGAAACATGATGTTTAATAAAATATATTTTTATTGTAAAAAAATTACAAAGGTATTAAATACAAAGGAATTCTAGTTGCTTATATTTAGTAGATTAAAATGTTCCATTTAAGTTAAGGCTGGATAAATAGACAAATTCCAATTTCCTTGAACCCTAACCTACACTCCCTTTGTGTTCCCAAGACCAGAATATAAGTGTTTTTAAGTCATCTTGTTTTCATCGACCTGATTGCTTCACCCGTGTTGTTAGAAATCAAAGAAAACCACTTGCTTGCTTACTCATTTTCAGGGATTCAATAGTCAAAATATGTTGTGATTTTTCTATATCCTTGGGCTTCTTCTTCATTTGTCCATCCCACATTTTCTTAGCACCAAAGGAACTTGAAAGGGAAAAGGAAGAGTTCAGAAAGTGCCTTCCTTCTTTGTTTGCATTTTCCCTTGCTTCTAGGTACTCAGTGTCTACTGAATTCTGCAGAGGTGACTGGTGGCTAGTTATTCTCTGAATATGCATATTTCAATAATGTTGGCAGAAGTGAATTGAATTGAATTGCATATAAAATTATTCCTGTAACAAGTGTCTTATTACATAACAGTAGAATATTTTGTGGGATGCTGAATAAGTAATCAATATGCTATTTATTAATTAAGAATGTATACCTTGACTGATTAAAGAAAAAATGGATTTAAGGCAGCCAAGTGTATGGGGAATGTGCCATTGAATTTGCTTTTAGTTAGGTCCTCTTTATCAGGTCAAATCTCAATTGGCACTTGCAAGAGAAATCACAATTTGATTGCTAACTTAAAAAATGAAGAAAATTGTAATTCTGCTTTTACAAAATAATAATGGGTCCATATCACTATACAATCTCCCAACATCTTGTAACAGAGGCTCCTAATATCCCTTTAATACTCATGAAAGAGAATACCTTCTTCCTCCCTGCCCTGCCCCCTTCAAGAAAAGAACATATTTGTTTCTGTGTTATAAGTGCAGAACACAAAAGATCAAAGTCAATTTTCTAAGGTCATTCTATCTGTGCTTTCCTAGTTCTACTCTGAGGGGTGTCAATTCCAGATTTCACTGCTCATCCTCTCACCTGTATGAATAACCCTTGCTCTCTCTGTCCCTAAAAGCCACATAGAAAAGAACAAAAGACTAAAAAATGCACCATGTTGAGTACTTTTCCTTACTGAACACACTCTAGTGACTACCTATTCCCTCTAAAATCAAATAAAAAACTCCTTTGTTGGTCATTTAAAGTCTTCACAACCTGGTTACTCTCTGTCTTCTTAAATATTAATGCTATCCTCTAATTCCTACTCTTTGGTACAAGTATAATGCCCTATATGCTGTTTCTCAATCTTTACACTCCAGCTCTGGTCTCTCAGCCTCTTCACTGGCTAGCTGCCATTCTGGGGATGCTTTCCTTCCTAGCCTCTTATTCTTGGACATCCTAGTTTTCTGTGTATCTCAGCTCAAATGCACTTCCTTAAAGAGAACTTTGCATGTTCACACAGCTGCTAGCACCTGCCTCTCTAAGGTTATCCTTCATCTATTCTCTGTTTTTCTCATATATACTAACTTAAATATGTGGTTTGCCTTCTCCCATTAGATTGTAAATTCCTTGAAGGCAGAAAGATTATGCCTTTCCTTATATTCCCAGCTACAACCACAGTGCTTGCAGCACAGACTTTCCCTACCCCATGTACATTTGAACATCTCAACTATGGTCAAGTTTTAAATGACACTAAACTAGACACGGATTCTAGATTTCTCACTCATGATGAGTTTAATTTTGAATTCTCAACTGGGTTGATAGCATAGAATAAATTTAATCACTACAATCCTCTAAATTTGCTAAATCTCAAGACACCAAATCATTACTAAAGAGTTTCAAAAACCAAGTTCAATTTTGTTGAAAATGTATACCCTGAATGTCAAGTAAACACCATGAAAACACTTGTCAGACATCTAAACCATCACAAGTGAGCAAGAACCCGGAGCAAGAATTCATTAGTCCTGTCAGTTTCCTCCTTGAAGTGTTTTGGAAATTTAGAAAGCTGAGTCATTTATTTTTCTGTATTCACATGAGGCTACATAGTTGTTACCCTGTTTGCTATCATTTTTGCTAAAGGGCAAAATTTTGAGAGATGTGGAAGAGAAACAGGCCCAAGTGGAAAAGAGATGTAGAGACATTTTCTAATCAGTTCTGGGAATGGGGGTTTCAAATCAGTAAATATGCTTCAGTGGAGCTGAGATATATTAAAAAAAGATTACTGTTTTTGGTGGCTATTTCTCCTAGGCATTTTGCACAGACTTTGGTTATAGTTAAAGGGTTATAATTGGTTATTATACAACAAATGCCATTATGTGAAGTAAGACGTACACACAGTGTCATTGAAAGTATAAACATGCCCTGGTAAATCTAGCAAGGAAAATGGGGAGTAATAGGAGAGTGAGAGAGTTTGGGGAATCATACTTCAGTGGAATTTTTCCTGACATAAATTCACTTCACCAATACTATTCCCAGATGATTGTACTTAGTTACATGGAGTCCATGTTAACATGGAAGGTTAAAATATTTTAAAGAGTGAAATTTGTCATTTGATAGATATTAAAATGCCTAGGGCATTGCATGTCAATTTCAACCCCATCTCTTAAAAATGTTGCTGTTGTCATTTGATACACATTTAGCGGAATACAAAAAAGAAGGTAAGTTCTTAGTAGGTTTAATGACCAGTTTTGGTTCTGAAGAACTAGTAATGAAATGCCTCCCTCTTTTCATTAGCGAAAGGGGCACCATATGGGCACAAAATATTATATGTCTGGTCAGATGCAGTCACTCTGTTAGGTTTGTGACAATATTTGCCTCATTTCTCAATGGAGTATTTAATAGATAATACAGCAGCATAAAAAGGTATCAATAAAATGTATTTTAAACAAATACATTAAAAACATTGTCATATTAAAAAAAATCAAATCAAGTTGAATACTTTGACCTTGGTTTCTATACTTGCTTTCCAATTAATTAGCTTGGAGCTAAGGCTGATGGACAGGCATGGCAAAGATAATGTATGCAATCTGGAATTCTTTTTAATAATAATATTGGATTTGCCTTGGCAAATATTATACTTTAAAATTAAGTATAAAAAGTCTTGCAGTATTATATATGTTTACTACTCTGCTTTGCTACATGAACTATTACCAGCCTACACGAGGGTAAAGGGGACCACTGAATCATACATTTTCAGTAGACAGAAAGGCTCTCCCCAAAACTATTCATTTACAAATGGTTTTGCTATAGGGGCTGAAGTTTTATTATTGGATCAAACCAGATTCACAAGTTTCAGTTCATCCTCCAATTTGTCACATAGAATGGTTGTTTCACTGGTCTTTTGTGTATTCCCAATCAACATAAATAGATCATAAAATTTAAAGATAAAGAGGGCTAGAGGGATCATATAAATCCAATTTTGTTTTATAAATGTGGCAACTAAAAATGAGAGTAGTGAATTGAGTTGCATAAGGTCATACCAATAGTAAATAGTAGAGATGAATTTTGAACCCAGATTCTGAGCCTAGTCCAACATTCTTTTTGCTATAACTTATGACTCCTTTCTTCTTCTTCCTCCTCCTCCTCCTCCTCCTCCTCCTCCTTCCTCCTCCTCCTCCTCCTCCTTCC
>NW_020954596.1:72518670-72539246 GCF_900497805.2 Vombatus ursinus | reverse complement strand
TTCTTCTTCTTCTTCTTCTTCTTCTTCTTCTTCTTCTTCTTCTTCTTTTTGCCTGTCAAGGCTATAGAGATAGCATGAATGACACAAAAGTGGATTTAGAATGATAACATTTCGGTTCAATTCTCTCTCATACATCTTTGCCATCTTACTATAAGAAAATAATATAACTTTTCAGGCCTCAGTTTCTTTGGGATAAAATAGGAGTATTTAATTTATAGAAGCTAGTTCACAGAATTGTAAGGAATTTTCTCACTATTTTGCAAAACTTTAAATTATAATATTAACATGAGTTGTTATTGTATGCATCCCACCCCAGTCTCATACCAGAACCCTGTACTATATTGTAATTTCACTGTCAGGAGCTATGTCTTACTTATCTTTGTATTTCCCACAGGATCTAGCACAATGCATATATTTTGTCATTATTGTTCAGTTATTTCAGCTGTTTCTGATTCTTCATGACCCCATTTATTTTTTTTTGCAAAAATACTGGAGTGTTTTGCCATTTCCTTCTCCAGCTCATTTTGAGAATCAGGAAACTGAGGCAAACAGGGTTAATTGACTTGGCCAGGGTCACACAGCTAGTAAGTGTCTGAGAGTAGCTTTGAACTCAGGTCCTCCTGATTCCAGGCTCAGTGCTCTTTCCACTGCACCATCTAGCTGACCATAATGTACATATAGTAGGGAATTATTATCTCCCATAAGATGAGGGCTGTGCTGCCATAAATCATCAAATGAATGAATCATTACAAGATGGATACTGGCTCTGAAAATACAGGACCTGGGTTCAAATCCTGCCTCTGATGATTACTATTTGCATAACTTTGAGCACATCACTTAACTTCCCTTCTTTGACTGTAAAATTAAGAGATTAGATAGCTTCTGATCTATATCTATAATCTTCTGATTTTTTTTTGAGGCAATCAAGGTTAAGTGACTTGGCCAAGGTCATACAGCTAGTAAGTATCTGAAGCCAGATTTGAACTCAGGTCCTCCTGACTCTAAGGCCAGTACTATATCCACTGTGCCACCTATTTCCTGATCCTTTAATTTAAAGGAATCCTGTTTGAGTTTGTAATGATTGTACTGACTGGTATGGCTCATCAGTCCAAATCAGAATTTGACCTGTAATTTGGTTTTGATTGAGTGAATAAGTATATGAATAGTTTCCAATTGCTATCATGTCAACTACTCAAACTAATCCCACTGTATAAAGTTACATATATATATGATATATATAATGTGTATATATGATATATATAATGTATATATATATATCTTATATATACATTTAAAATTCTCATACTATTCTCTCCACTAAAATTTAACTGTGATGTCTTTTCGTGGTGTTAGATTCTTAGAGACTATTAGAGTCAACCGAAAGTTCTGAAAGTTCTTTGAAGTTGGAACTGCTTTGATTCCAGGCCCAGTGATGGGTGTATGTTTGTCATCTGAGGACCATCAAAGCAATGTTCTGAAATTCTCTTCACTAGACAGCTGACCAATGGATGATAATAGCTTCTATAGTATGGTAGTTCATGAAATCCATCTACTAAATTTTAGCGAAATTATAATCTGCTTTGGAGAAAGGAAACTATATATCCTTTAAATATGAAAATATTGGGATTACTTCATATTTCCCTTTAGTAAAGTTTCTCCTCAAAGGATCATAACATGTATTAAATTCGACTTAAAAATTCAAGTAGGAAACATTCAAAGAGAAACTAAATGGGTACAGTTTAAAGGTAATATATCACTGTTTATGGACATGAAGTACTTCTTGATTAAGGAACAACAAATAAAATTAGAAATTGTTTACTGTATATCATGTACTGTGGTAAGCAATGGGGGTACAAATATAAAAGATTGCAAGACCTTGGCCTCAAGGAGCTTAGATTCTCATAGGAGGAAACAGCACATAGAAAGGAATTGTGGCTAGGTAAGGCTGTTTTGGTTTGGGAAGTCACAAGGATGAGAAGTGGATTCCTCACTCCCCTATCCTTGTCTAGAACAGTGCCTCACTACATACTTCAACAGTCACTCTAGCTAACAGCTTCAGTCTCACTTATCCCATATATCTAATCAGTGGCCAGATCTTGTTTCTACCTTCACAACATCTCTCATCTACATTTTTCAAGACTCAGCTCAAATTCCACTTTCTTCAGGAGGTCTTTCCTCATCTCCATAGCTGCCTAATGACTATCCCTATAAAAAGTCTTCCATCAATAATGTATATATCACGTATGCACCTAGTTATTTACAACACAATTACAATTACAAGTTGTCTCCTTAATTAGAATGAAAATTCCTGGAGGACAGGGCTTGTTTTTGCCTTTTTTGGGGGGTGACAGTGGTATATGTAGTGGTTATTACAATGCTTGGCACATTGCAAGGGTTCAACAAAGGTTTGTTGATTGACTACTTGACTGAATGTGAGAGATATTGAAGAAATGGCATTGACTAGATTTGACAACTGATGGATGAATTCTAGATTGTTGCTGAAAAAATGGTGGTACCCTTAAAAGAAATAAGGAACTTAAAAAAGGAATGGATTTAAAGGAAGCATAATGTATTCTATTTTGCACAAGTTGAACTTAAGATATCTGAGACACCTGGGCAAAGATATCTAGCAGGCAGTTCTAGACATGGAATTGGAATTCAGGAGAGAGATGAAGGCTAAATATATAAATTTGCAAATCATCTGGAAGATGATTATGGGGGGAATATATTATAGTAGCAAACAGAGGGAAAAGGGAAAATGGCTTTATTTTATTGCTAACTAAGTTAGAGTTAAATATTAGGAGAAGAAAAGAACTATTAGGGGGTTTGTAGACTCTTCTTAATTGCATGTTTTAAAAATTACTCCAAGGAATTGGTTCATCTATATAACTCCTTCTTCAATGTCCCAAGGACTCAGAGATGCTAACCTTCAGCTTCTCCTGTGCCCTGAGCTTTATAACTTTATGCCTATACTCCATAAAGATAACTTTAACAACATATTTCTGTAAATGCTGGGAGGAAACTGAGTGATTTGTCAACACCATTCTTTCCTCATGTTGTTTCTGTAATGAGGTGAAGAAATTTGCTTATTTGTGTCATTTGAATAAGGAATAAATGTGTATATGTTTTATTTTTTCAAGGTTTGTATTTATCCATAATTAACTTATATTGTTTCACAATTCTATTATCTGGTCTGTGGATTTGTGATATGGGCCTTCCTACTGATATTTATCAAAGCTGTTCCATAGACTTACATTAGCAGCACAATTGATTCTGCTAATGCAATCTGTGAAAAACACAATAAAGAGTTAGAAGAGGGGCAGATGAGGAAAAAAGGCAGATGGTACATATGATGTCTCATTTTTCTGACAAAGATTATAACAAGGACAGAAAATGATACAACGTGAATTCATTGCAGTGACAAAGATTGTAATGAGAATTGGTATGAACATAACCTACTGCATTCTCATTACACTCCTCAGATTGTAATCTTCCTGTCCTCCTCTGAGGCTGCTCCTTTTTTGCTCTGACTTATAAGTCTTCAGACCTCGCTTTAGTTCAACCTGCTTTAAAAAATGTTTTCAAGGTGGATGGCCTATTAGGAAAAAAAAAGTAATAAAATCTGCAACATTGATGCAGGACCCCTACTTTCTAGAGACTGGTAGAGAAAGAATATTTCATTTTCTATTCATAAGAACTTTATTAGTTAGTGCTTCAGTGAATAGCCAAGTTTCACTAAAAAGTAGTCTCTTTCTTTCAGGAAAATAAAGCCTTTATGACAATGGTGTGTGTGTGTGACATGAAGGCTAGGGCCAGGGAGAGAGGTAGAATGGAAGAGAAAGCAGAATAGGAGGTAAGGACAGATTTAGGAAGGCTAAAGCAGCCACAGAAACATTCAAATCTGACTGCTGTTTTCTGTCTCATTTTTTTCCGGTGAAAATATGCCCATTATTTAGTATGGAAAACATGCATGCATAACACAAAAAGGAGAGAATGTGAAATCACTTTGAAATCTGAATAAATATAATTAGATAGTTACCATTTTGTTATCTTAGAATGCCTGAGGAAATAGTGGAAAGGAAATAGGTTCCCATGGGTAGACTGAGAGTCTGGTAGACATTATGATGCAGAGGCTAAATGATAAAATGAGAATTTTCAGAGAGAATATACACTATGACATGCAGCAAATTTGGTCAACTCAGTCTAAAAAATAAGTTAAAATACTTTAGAGGTCCATTTAGTCAAAATTGGTAATGCAGGAAAACCACAAAAATATAGCCTATGAATTTTTTAATGCAATCTCTGCCTTTAAGTTATTGTGAAAGCTGTATAGATACATACACACACACATATACACACATACATACATACCTATATATAAACACACATATACACATATAAATATATATATGATACATATATATACATATATGTTCTCCAGCTTAAGTTCCCTCAGATAAAATGGTAATAATTCTACCATCTAGTCATATAATTCCATATATTATTATTCTTTTCATTTGCACATATGATTGATTTTCCCATCTAGATTGTCTGTTTCTTGAGGTAAAGACCATGTTTTATTCTCTGTGTATTGGTAACAAACATATAGAAATAATCAAAATATATTTGTTGATTGAAAAGTGAGGTGAAGAAAATTAGGTATTATGAGTGTAATATTTTAGGGCAGGAGAACTTTTTTGCTTTGCATGAGGTGTTGAAAACTAATATTTATGCACCAACTTACAACTAAAAGTATTTTACAAATTTTTGTCATATTTGGTCTTTGTAATGCTATTAGATGCTATGAGAAAACTGATGCTTAAAGAATTGCAGGAACCATATGATAGAGTGGATATTTGACTTTAGGTTTTCTGACTATAGTATTTCCCTTTTCATCCTACTTGGTGAAACTCATGGATTTATGCTGAGAGCTAGAAAGGATCTTAGATGTCATTTAATCAACATCCCTTTCTTACAGATACATATAAGCATCCTAAAGATTGCCCTATTCTTGGTAGGGCAACAATACCCCAAGAATTCCAGGAATGGAAATTTTTTAGAAGAATGATTTACTAAATCCAGGGCATAAAAAAATGAACCAGGAAGAATTCTATACCAACTCTATTGGAACTTAAGACTTATGTTAACAAACTAAAATGTTGTAAAAGGCACCAGTGAATGACCATGAAATACATTTGATCGAATCCATGGAAAATGGTCAATACATTAATACTAATGACAGCAAATGGAGACTACTGATTTTATGTACTGGCAAAAAAATAAAATCATTGCTAAATTAATAGAAGATAGAATACTCTAACCTCTTCCCAGTCATCTGACAAGCTGACTGCTTGTTGATCAGGGATGATAATGAACCTGGAAGGAGGTAAGAATTTATTTTGAAAGATAAGTAATCATATATAGCTTTATTAAAACTTTGATTAAAAAAACAAACCACAGATACATACAACATAACTAATTTTCATTCTTTAATTAAATGAAAGGGAATGGTTATTGATTTTATTGCATGCAAAAACTGTAAATACATTTTGAAAGACTTTACTTTGATTTGCTCTCTATATAGTCACATTATCAGTAAAGCTTTGCACATCTAATTAGTACTTTAATTTATTTTATTGCAGAGAATGAAACAGCCCAGAGAGATCTTTCATAGAAAAGCTGCCAATAAATTTCCCCCAAGAATCTTCCTACCTGTGAAGCAAATGTATATAATTTACATCAGAAAATATTCTCATGACAAGATCAAGATTTGGAATCTCTAAATGTATACATGCAATCTTGTGGCAAGATTAGTGGCAGACAGTAGGCAATGATTGTGAAACAATAATAAAGAAAGCTTTGTTCAGAGACTAAGCATTCTATTAACATATACCACGTACAGAGATATACATTACATTTATTTCTGCCTGTGATTCATTTTATTGGGTGCTTGTATCTTTTTAATGTATGTTGAATTGCTCCTGGGGGTATTTTTTAAAGATATTCACAGTATACTACACTGAATAACAAAAAGAATTGTAAAGCAAGCAGAGAAGTCTTTGTGTTATAGTCTATACTTTGGAAATAATGGCAGGGAGGAATCAATACTGATATTAAATGATAGTATTAAACATGATATTAAAATAATTTACAACACATAAAGATTAAATATGGGCTCATGTACATAGCAAGGAAGAATAATTTCACAGAATCACAAAATTTCAGAACTTGGAGGAATCCTGAGAAGTCATTTAGTCCAATACTAACCCAAAAAAAGTATATGAAAGAAGTGGTCTTCCAGCCTTTGCTTGAAGATCTATAATGAGGGGGAGTGCATCACCTCTCATGGCAGCCCATCATACTTTGAAATGACTCTAACTGACAGGAAGTTTTCTCCTGACTTTCAGCTTAAATTCTTCTCTTTGACACTTGTACCCATTGTTCCTAGTTCTGGCATCTAGAAGTAAATATAACAAGTATTATCCCCTTTTCACTTGGACAGCCCTTTGCAAATTAATGAATCAGGATCCTATTCATACATCTGTTGTGCAAGATAACATGCATGTATATGTGTATGCAATGCATATGTAATATATCTGTAACATATGAGATCCTCCAATAATTCCTGCTCCTTCCTTCCTAATTTTATTTTTTTTTTTAGTTGTTGGAAGCTCCCAATGAGGAACTTTCTCTTCAAAAATAAATTAGTCTCATCTCTGAAACATTGTTTTAGAGATTTTCCATTGGACACTTAGAAGTTAAGTGACTTTTCCAGGGTCACACAGGCAATATGTCAGAATTTGGAGGTAAGCTAGCCTCTGAGGCCAACTCCCTATTCATCATGCCTTGCTACTTCTCAATATATTGTTACCTAATTCAAAATCTTGTAAATTTATTAGGACTATCATTAAATGAAAATATTGAATGAGGTTTGGATCTTTCCTGAGAAATGAAAGCCATGATTTTTTACACATACACAAGGAATTAAAGCACATTATTAATGATTATAACACTTAATTTTAATGAAATTTCCTTCTTTCACAAAAATAATTGGAATGGAAAGAAGAATGATACAATGGAAAGATGTGTTGCACCTCTTCTACTTGTTTAGCTACGTTTTCCTTATCTGTAAAGTGATTAACTTAGACTTGAAGATCCTAAGGTCCTTTTCTGGTCTAAAATCAAAGCTATTACTAGGGAGGGAAAAAATAGGTCTTTGTTTCAGAATGTTGAATTTCGAAGGTGCCGACAATATTTGTGGTCCTTCAGCAACATAAAAATGCTCACTGGGGCAGAGCCAAGAAGAGTCAGGAACTCAGCTAAGCTCTCCCAAATTCTTCTCCAAAAACCTTTAAAATAACACCTAAAATGAATTCTATAGTGGTAGAACCCCAACAAAAGGATAGAGTGAAACAACTTTCCAGTCCAAGGCAACTTAGTAGGTCAACAGGAAAGTTCTGTAACACTGAGAGTAAGGCACAGTCCAGAGTAGGTGGCCAGGACAAGCCAGCAGTAGGCTGTGCCTCAGCAAGCTGGAAGTAAGGCCCCACACCCATGTAAGCCAACAGCAAGGCTCTGAACCCCTCAATCCCCATTGTAAGACAGCAGCAAGCCCTGGCCCAGCAAGCCTGTGTAGGCTATGGGGGCAACTCAATCAATAGCAGAGACTCCCAGAGCTCTCAGCTCACCAACAATAAGGGGGTTGGACAATTGTTCAGAAGGAGATTATAGGGGATACTTTGTTGGCATTGTGTGCAGGGCTCTGTTGCATTGCACAAACAAAAGTCCAGCACACAGACTTGGGTCACAGGTCCAGGGTGAGGAGAGCACTAGTACACTACAGTGTGTAGTCAGAAGGGATCAGGGATCCTGGTCACAGTTTGAGGGCAGATAAGAGTGCTTGTAGCTACTCACAGTTCAGGAGAGCAGTAACAACATCTCTCTTTAGATGATACCATTTCAGAAGAATCAAAAACTTATAGATCCCAGAATTATCTCTGAAAATAGCAACATGAAAAACTTGAAGCTTAGGACAATGTCCACTCCACCTAAGGAGCAGAGCTCAACTTTGACATAAAATGAAAAGTTTAGGCTGGAAAAATAAGCAAAAGCAAAAACAAAAACAAAAAAGGACATGACCATAGAAAGTGACTATGGTGACAGGGAAGATCAAAACACAAACTTAAAAGAGGAAAACAAGGTCATAACAGCTAGATGTGAAGCCTCAAAGAAAAATGTGAATTGGTATCAGGCCCAAAAAATGGCTCCTGGAAGAGATCAAAAAAGATTTTAAAAATCAGAGAGGTAGAAAACGGGAAAGGAAATGAGAGTGATGCAAGAGAATCATGAAAAAAAGAGTAAAAATCTTGGTAAAGAAAGTGAAAAAATGAAAAAAAAAGATATACAAATATTCACTGAAGTAAACAACTCCTTAAAAAGTTTAATTGAATTGGACAAATGGAAAAGGAGCTACAAAAACTCACTGAAGAAAATAATTACTTAAAAATTAGAATTGGGCAATAGAAAGCTAATGACTACATGAGACTTCAAGAACCAGGCAAACAAAATCAAAAGAATGAAAAAAAAATAGAAGAAAATTGTAAAATAGGTCATTGGAAAAACAACTGACCTGGAAAATAGATTCAAGAGAGATACTTTTAGAGTTACTCAACTACCTGAAAGCCATGACCAAAAAAAAGTCTAGATATCATTTTTCAAGAAATTATCAAGAAAAACTGCCCTGATATCCTAGAATTAGGGGATAAAATAGACATTGAAAGAATCCACTGATCATCTCCTGAAAAAAGATTCCAAAATGAAAACTTTCAGGAATATTATAGCCAAATATTCAGAGCTCCTAGGCTAAGGAGAAAATTCTGCAAGCAGCCAGAAAGAAACAATGCAATTATCATGGAGCTCTAGTCCTTACACAGGATTTAGCAGGTTCTATATTAAAAAATCATAGGACTTGGAATAAGATATTCCAGAAGGCAAAGGAGCTAGGATTACAATCAAGAATCATCTACCAAACAAAATTGAGTATAATCCTTAAGGAGAAAAAAAATTAATATTTAATAAAATAGAGGACTTTCAAGCATTCCTGATGAAGAGACCAGAACTAAACAGAAAATTTTATTTTCAAATTCAAGACTCAAGAGAAGCATAAAAAAAGTAAAAAAAAATAAGAAAAAAAAAACATAACAGAAAATACTTCTCAGGCCCCCAAATTCTTAGTTATTGCTCTAACACTCTGGGGTCCCGTGAAGTGATTAGCAAAATAGCTTCAAATAGAAACCTAATTATTTTACATATGAATTTCATATGTAAACCTAATTAAAGTTACTAACTAAATGACAACATTTATTAAGTTCTTACTGTATATAATACAGAGAATTTTGCTAGGTTAAAAAAGAACTTAAAAAAAATCTTTGCTTTAAGTGGGCAGAGACTATAGCTTCTCAGAGCTTCTTAGAGAGTTACTAACTAATCACAGAACCATATTGAATAGTTTCCTGTCTTTTAGTTTCTTCTTGGTTAGCAAAATGATCAAAGTACTCCCTTAATTTTTTAAGTAAAATGTTTTATTGATGTGTTTTGTTTTTTCACCACATACATTTGCAGATTACTCCCACTCTATGAGAGGTCTCCTGAAAGGAAGTAAAACAATTAAGCAAAACATAAAACTATAACCTCATCTGAAAATATTTGCAACATTCCACATCTGTGCTACTAACCCAACCTCTCTATTTTTAACCTTTTTTTTTTTTGATTAAGAGATAGCTATTTTCTCTCACTACTACTCTTTACCACATTGGGAAAAAATAGAGAAAAGAAGAAAAAGAAATTTCTCATAACAAATATACATAGTCAAGTAAAACAAATTTTCTCATTAGCTATATGCAAAAATATGCCTCTTTCTTTCCCCTAGATCTGTCACCTCTCTGTCAGTAGGTGAATAGTAAGTTTCATTATCCAACCTTTATAAGCAGCATGGATGGTCATTATAGTTCTTATAGTTTCAAAGTTGTCTTTGTGGTGCTATTATTATTGCATAAATTGTTCTATTTCTGCTCATTTCTCTTCTTCATCTGTTTATAAAATTGTTGATTTTTAGAATATTGATATTATGGCATATTTTTTTCTTTACTGCATCAGTTCATGTATCTTTTTAATATCATCTATTTCTTGATTTATTATACCACAAAATAGTGTTCTAGCACATTCATTTACCACAATCTAATCAACCATGTCTCAACTGATGGGCATTTCTTTAGTTTCCATGTTTTAATACCACAAATTATCTGTTCTAAATAGTTTTTGTAGATATGGGAAATTTTCCTATTTCTTTCATCACTTTTAATAGGGGCTTGGTGGTGGTATAGCTAGGTGAAAGGACATACATTGTTTAATAACTTTTTGTTCATGTCAGCAATAATATATATATATATACATATATATATAATAAGAATTTATTAAGTACTTACTATGTGCCAGACATGGTTCTAAGTCATGGCAACATAAATCAAAAGGAAGACAGGTTCTGTCCTAAAGGATTTCATATTCTAAGAGGAGAAAACACCACATAAAAGGGAAGGAAGAAGCAGAGAGTAGAAGCAGGGAAAGAGATGAAGGTATCTTGAACCTGGGCAGTGCAGAAAATGTTGAGGGAAGTCAGTAGTATGGCCAGGAGAGGAATGAAGATGTGGCTAGCCTGGGCTTCTTCCTTAAGGAGGAGGTTCTGGCAGGAACCAGACTACCAGAGGAAGACCCACAGGATCAGAGACTACTTCTAATGTGTGAAGTCTAGACATGAATTGAGCAATCAGGGCAAAGAAGTTTCTAGGGCATTGTAGAGAAAGTCTGAAAAAGTCAGGAGTGCATCCTAGAGAGGAAAAATGGAAGTTTTGGGAGGAACTAGCTAGTCTGAAGAAAAGGCCATTTTCCAGAATAGTTGTACCCATCCATAGTGCATTAATTTGCCTCTTTTCCTCTCCTTTTTTTTTTCTGGCCATCTTTGTCAATCTGATTAGTGTGAGGCAGGATCTCAGAAATGCATTCATTTTCCTTTCTCTAATTGGCGGAAACTTTTTTCATAAGGTATTAATAGCTATTTATAAATGTACTTCAAAGTATATCCTTTAGATTCAGTAAAATTTATCTAACTTCAAACCTACAGGCTTCTTGGTGACTTTGACACTCAAAAATACTCTTTTCCTTAAAGGTTCTGGTTCATGTCTATAAAGTAGGAATTTATACAACTGAAATTAAGTTTAATTAAATCTAACCATACTTGATAGAAAGTAGCATTTGTGAAAAGTAAATATTTTTATACTTAAAAATGTTCTTAAGGGTGTGAAAGAGGGACAAATGGAAAGGTCCAAGGATCCTTGGATTCCATCAGCAAGTCATATGACAGTGCTGAGAGTTTACAAGTTATAGAGGTAAGTTACATGCCCATGAACTGGAGAACCATAAGATTCAATAGCAGGGCACATGTGGGAAAGAGATGAAGCTACCCTGAAACTGGGCACTGCAGAGAAAGTTTAGTAAAATTAGTAGTAAAGCCTGGAGAAGAATAAAGGTGTAGCTAGTCTGACCCTTTACCTTAAAGTGGAGATTCTTAGAGGAACCAGTCAGTCTGAGGAAGTGGCCACAGGGTCAGAGAGTACTGCCAATGTATAAAGTGCAGAGATGAATTGAGCTTCCACAGTCAAGAAGTGTCTGGGGATATTTTAGAGAAAACCGGGGAAAGTCAGAAATGATCTTCCATCTCATGGAAGGATTAGAGTTGGTAACTACGAATCTAAGCCACATGAGCAAACAGTCCCCAAAAGTACTAAGTGGTCCAATTGGGAGAGGAATAAAGAGAGAAGAAAAGAAGAAAAGACACCACTAGTCTTGGAATATCTTGCCGTTGCCACGCCATTATGGATGGGTAGTAGAAAAATGATGGCACAGAACAAACAAACAAACAAATAAACAAGCAACGAACTTGCTGCTAGAAGAACTAGGTGTGAATCTTGGCTAACCCATTCACTTGCTGTTGGGTTTGGGTAAATTACTTCATTTTTCTGTGCCTCAGTTTTCTTCACTTGCAAATTGGGTATAATGATATCTTCATTACCTATCTCATTAATTTGAAGAAAATGTTTTGTAAATTATAAAGCACTAAATAAATGTAGAAAAAGGGGCAGCTAGGTAGTGCAGTGGATAGAGTACCAGCCCTGGAGTCAGGAGGACCTGAGTTCAAATCTGGCCTCAGACACTTGACACTAGCTATGTGACCCTAGGCAAGTCACTTCATCTCAATTGCCTTACCAAAAACAAACAAACAAATAAATGTAGAAAAAACATCATGAGAAAAAGTAAGGAGGGAGGAAAACTTTGGAAGCCTGTATAATGAGAAACAATACAGTTTGACCTAGAGGTATTATGAAATTTGTGAAAGGGTAAGATAAAGCCATATTTTGGTAGGCCTTAAATGACAGGATAAGGGGAATGGATTTGAGTTTTTGGGCAAGATTTTTGATCTGTGGAGTAACAAGATCAGATTTGCTTATTAGGCAGGTGCTTTTGGCAGCAGTGGGTAAAGGATTTTGGAGGGCAGAGGAGTCAAGTCAAACTCTCTTCCACATGACAGGATGCCCAATGATTATGAATGAAGAGCAATGGCCCAGTTAGGTTAGAATGGTTAGAATTATCATAGGGATAATTACTTTTCATTTAAAACTTTTTTAGGAATGAGGAATCACCAAAGGAATTTAGTTTGAATGTTGCCACTGAGTTTTACTTGACACAGATTTTCAAAAACTCATGGTTCCCCACTAGGTAATTATAATGCCTTAATGTCTGATAACAAAAAAGTAATACTATATTTTGTCTTTTAACTAAGTAAAATATGGAAAAAGAACACCTGTAATACTCTTCACAAACACTTCAGCTTGGAAGTATTATTAGTAGTAATTAAGAAACTTAACTTATTTCAATAGGATCATAAATAATGAGTGCTACTAAACACACTCCAACCCAGTCAATTTTTTTACAAACCTAATACAATAACCAGCATTATTTTGGAAATACATATTGTTTACTCTTAAATCTCCTTGTCACCTAAGTAGTACTCAAAGTACTCAAAATTACAGTTCTTGCAGGAGAAATTGCAGTTAAATATAGGGGGATAGGTAAACTATGTTTATCACTAGCATACAACTAAGCACTGTGCTTCAGCAGATCAAAGTCAGCAAATGTCTTGAAAACAATGGTGCTTGTGATTCATCAGTTCCAACTCTGTTCTTTCCCCACCTAGAATAAAAGCTAGAAATGCAATGCCTTAGTCATTCTTAGACTGTTCCATTTCTTTAATAATATAGCAGTAACATAGCTAGTATTTATATAGTGCTTTAAGGTTTGCGACGCACTTTACAAATATCTCATTTTATCCTCACAATAATCCTAGGAGGTAGGTATTGTTATTACTCCCCTTTTACAGACAAAGAAACTGAGACAGATGATAGTTAAGTGACTAGCCAAGAATCCCACAGCTAGTATGTATCTGAGGGTGGATTTGAACTCAGGTCTTTGCTGACACCAGGTTCAGGGTAGTAATCATTTTTTTTTTTACCTTCCTTTCTAATAGTCATTTAGCTTCCCAAGCATTGGCTTGGTGTCTGTGAGCATATCAATAATCCTTTGCTGTTCAGTCATTTCAGTCAAGTCTGACTCTTTGTGACCCTATTTGGGGTTTTCTTGGCAAAGATACTGGACTGGTTTGACAATTCCTTCTCCAGCTCATTTTACAGATAAGGAAACTGAGGAAAACAAGATTAAGCAGTTTCAAGGTCACACAGCTTGTAAGTGTCTGAGGCTGGGTTTGAACTCAGCTGTTCTTGACTGCAGGCCTGGTGTTCTATTTACTGAGCCACCTAGCTGCTCATTAATCAGTCTGCCAATCTACTATAGAGAAGAGTTGTGCTGGGAGATATGAAAATGCTTTGGAACAAAGACTGCTGGTCTTGAGGGAAAATGATACATGGATCTCCCTTCTCTGGGTGGCGATAGGGAAACTACAGGGCACTGAATGGTGCATATAGTGCTAAATATGGCTGTTTTTTGTTTTTTTTTGTTACAAGGGATTGATATATCAAGAAGGGGAATAAATATTAGGAAAAATTGTGGAGTAAAAAGGAAAACCATTGGTATAACTTGTAAAAAAAAAGTTTATCACTCTCCTTAATGACATTTCTTTAATTGAACCTAGTTTCAGTGGGTTCCTGATAATATACCAAAAGTCATATTTGACTTGATTCAGAATATTCTTTCTTGATTATGAATGATAAGAGGAAAAAGGAAACATAGAGAACTGAAATTTATAAGTAACTCTTAAATCTTTTTAAAACCATGATTCATAATTTTCTTTCTTGTCAAATCTCTCACCTAAACTATTATCAAATAGCAAACTTGATGCTGTGGACCAGTGGAAAGAGTATAGTTTTGGAGAACACAAAACTCAGATTTGGGTCCCAGTTCCATCATTTATTAACTGTATGGCATTACTGTGGACAACTTGCTAAATATTTTAAGACTCAGTTTCTTCATTCATTAAAAAGCGTATGGTAATAGACCAGCAGTAAGTGTACATATATGTGTATATATATGTATACTATACATAAATTTACATGTATGTGCATATATACAATCTGTATACAAATATCCATGTATAAATGTGTATGTAGACACACATATGTGTGTATATCTATGTTTACAGGTATACCCATGTATACATGTACTTCTTTGTTTCAAATTGCTGTATTATGGTGTGGAGTTCTTGAAGGCTGAGTGTAATTCTGAAAGGCCCCTAACTGCACTAAAAAGACTTGTGATATGGGTTCAATGACAGATTGTATGTCTGCCTTCAGAGAACCAACCAACTAAGTTTGGAAAGGCTCATCACCAGACTGCTGACAACCGGGCAATATTGTGTACTGAGTCATGAAGGGATTGTAATCTACACTGCTAGAGGCACTGATGAAGTCACAGATCTTCACAAGCATGTAAGTATGATTATTAGTGTGAAATATGAAAGAACCATCACCTGATATCCTGTACAAGATTATTTAACCATTTTTAAATGCACAAAACTCCATATTCTTCCTTTTTTGACAAACTACTCAAATAACAACAGAAAATTGTGGGCTTTTTATACATTGACTCTATTAAAGCTTTTATTAAATTTTATTAAATTATTTATTACCTTTTATTAATGTTTCTTCCTCTTTCAGTCATTAAATTGGTCTTGAATGAATTGGCAGCTAATTGGTGCACTAGGTAAAGCATTGGACCCAGAATCAGGAAGTTGTGATTTCAAATCTGGTCTCAGACACTTAGTTTTGTGACCCAAGGCAAATTATGCAATCTCCATCTGTCACAGAGTCCTCATTTGTAAAATGGGGATAATAATAGCACCTGTCTCCTAGGATTGTTGTAAGGACAAAATGAGACAATATTTGTAAAGTGCTTTGCAAACTTTCAAACATTATATACTGGTACTTATTATTGTTTGCTATGAAAGGGGCATTTCCTTACATTCTTCCTAAGTTGATTTATTTCTTCTTCTTTACACAAAGGTTTTGTTTTTTTGTTTGTTTGTTTGTTTTTCAGCATCCAAGAAGCTCACGTTTTAATGAGCCCGTACTATTGATCAGTAATAACATGTTGTACTTCTATTTCTCACATCAAGAAATTTAAAATGAAGCCTCCAACTTATTGATTAATGTTTACTAATGAGACCATCACTCCAATATATTACTAGATTTAAATCCAGTTTTAGATTTAAATCAAGGTGTACTGATCCTTATTTTCATAATTCTTAATAGCAGCCTTTGGCAAAGCTTAAAATTTGGAGTAGTCAGATTGCTACTGCCTACAGGGGGAAAAGTGTCCTTCGTGTCAATTCAGCTTAGCCATACCAGTTATCTGGGTACAAATTTACATTAATGTCAGAGGAAAGGGGAGAAATGAGTTAAACAGGATGCAGGAGGAGAAGCATGTAAAAGGCATTTGTAGGACATGGGTTTGCATAAAATTGAGCTGGTAGATTCTAAGAAAATATCTGAGTGGGACATTTGTGATAATCCTTATGACCTCCAAAGCTGCATCAAGGAGGTCACTTAACTGTTTCAGCATGGGAATTTGCAGATTGCTATGACATAGTAGGTAGAGAAAGCTGGCTTTTGAATCAGGAAAAACTAGTTTTAAGGCATGCCTTTGACACATCCTGACTATGCGACTGGGGCTGAGCAAATCACTTAACCTCTCAGCTCCCCTAAACACTGTAATTCACTTCTTATTCTGCATTAAAGTAGTTCTCTTAATGGTAGTTGCTTCTGCCAGTGATGTCATGGATCAAAGTAAATAATGTTTACAAGAGTCTGTAGAAAGCTATTTAACCTAAATGCTCTGAGAAGACATTTTCTAAGGGTACATTTTATTTTTTAATAATAAATTTATTTATTTACTTTTGGTTTTCAACATTCACTTCCATAAGATAGTGAGTTCTAAATTTTCTCCCCATCTCTTCTCTCCCCCTACCCTAAGATGGCACGTAAATTGATACAGGCTCAACGTATACATTGATATTAAACCTATTTTCACATTAGTCCTGTTGTAAAGAAGAATTAGAACCAATGGGACGAACCACGAGAAAGAAGAAACAAACAAAAACAAAAAGAAAGAGAGAGCAAATAATATGCCTTGATCTGCATTCAGACTCCATAGTTCTTTTTCTGCATGTGAACAGCCTTTTCCATCATTAGTCCTTTGGAGTTGTCTTCGATCCTTGCATTGATAAGAAGAGATGCCTATCAAAGTTAAATGTTACTGTTATTGTGTACAATGTTCTCCTGTTCTGCTCACTTTGGTTGGCATAAGTTCATACAAGTCTTTCCAGGTTTTTCTGCAGTCTGCCCACTCATCATTTCTTATAGCATAATAGTATTCCATTACATTAATATACCACAATTTGTTTAGACATTCGCCAGCTGATGGGCATCCCCCCAATGTCCAATTCTTTGACACCACAAAAAGAGCTGCTATAAGTATTTTGTATATGTGGGTCCTTTTCCCATTTGTATGATCTCTTTGGGATATGGACCTAGAAATAGTATTGCTAGGTTAAAGGGTATGCACAGTTTTATAGCCCTTGGGCATAGTTCCAAATTGCTCTCCAGAATAGTTGGATCAGTTCACAACACCACTGACAATGCATTAGTGTTCCAATTTTCCCACATCTTTTCTAGCATTTATCATTTTCCTGTTTTGTCATGTTAGCCAATCTGATAAGTGTGGTGTGGTACCTCACAGTTGCTTTGATTCGCATTTCTCTAATCAATAGTTATTTAGAGCATTTTTTGTTCATATGACTATAGATATAAGGGTACATTTAAAAATAATTAAATTCTGTCTTCTATTTCTTCTGATGAGGCACATGAGCATGATATTTTCACTAGGTATACAAAGATGGTGAAAGGTTGCTCAATATCACCTGAGAAAATTATACTTTAAAGTTACATATCCTTTAGTTTTTAGTGTATTTGTTTCCCCTAGAACTAAACATTTAAAAAAATTCCATGTCACCTGGAAAATAAATGTTCTTTTACTCCTTCTTTCTACATGATATAAGGTTCTATAAATTGATAATGCCGAAAGGCACATTTTTGAATTAACCAATAATTGAGAAAAACCATCAATGAAATTAAATTGGCAGGTGATATGTAGAAGTGTGAATGAAAATTTAAAGTAACATGGAGAATACATAAGTATAAAAGTCAGCAGACAACCCAAAGACAGAAGTTTCAATTTGCCACCATTTAGTCAGTACTTTTACAGAAGTATGTGTGCATGTATATTTATATATGAATATATATGGGTACATACATGTATGCATGTGTTATTGTACCTCTCATGTTTCCATCATTCAAAATTGATTTCATTTAAGGAACTAACTCAGATATTGTGAGGTAAGTAATTATAAAACAGATTTTTTATTTGAAGAAACAGTAACGTTTTTGGCACTGATGATAAGTTGCTCTAAGAATGTTAATTTGAGATTTTCAACATGTTTTGTGTTGACATGTTTGATTCTAGCCATGCATTAATATTTAGAGTGCAGTATGCTTAAACTGTAACCTTATGTGTACAAGAATGGGTACCAATATATCAGGATGATGTTTAGCCTTCAACTAACACAAAACTTAAAATAAATTTTCTAAAATATGAAAACTTCAAGGATAGTCATCATTGATGCAATCATTCAAGTCATAAGAATGGATCCTGAACCAAACTGGGAAAGTTAGTTATGGGACTCAGGAGATATACCCTAGAAGGTTATCTTTAATTATGACTTTTAAAGGAAGATAATGATCCTGTCCTCCATGGCACAGCTATCATGGCACGTGAAAAAATCAGAGACTAGGCACCAAAATATCAGGGGAAAGTTTCTTTGTCTAAGAGTTAGAGTTGGAGCTTTCATTAGAAGTCACATCTGCGTCTGATGCTGCTGTCAGAAAAGTAATGTTAGGCTTCATTCATAGAGACAGAATGTCCATAGGAAAGGTGAAAATAATTTTACTGTTGGTTTTTTTTACACTGATTAGAGCACACACATAGGAGAATAGTGTGTTCGGTTTGATGGGATTTGGAGCTGGAAGAGACCTTTGGCATCATCTAGTCCATTGCCCTGCTTTTACAATGGAGAAAACTGAAACTTAGGGAATGAATGAACTCATATATTCATAGAGGTAGTAAGCTTAACACTTGTTGCTCAGATCTTCATGAGCTTCAGGTCCTGTGGTTTACCCATAATGTTGTTGCTCAGTCATTTTTCAGTTATGTCCAACTCTTCATGACCTTATTTGTGGTTTTCTTGACAGAGATACTAGAACGTTTGCCATTTCCTTCTCCAGTTCATTTTACAGAGGAGAAACTGAGGTAAGAAGGTTTAAGTGAACTGCCCAGGGTCACACATCTAGCAAGTGTCTAAGGACAAATTTGAACTTAGGAAGACTTTGTCTTCTTGACTCCAGGCACCATACTTTAACTGTTGCGCCACCTAGCTGCCTCATGGTTTGTCCTTAATACCGCCTGCTTATTGAAGTAACAAAAAGATGAAGAGCAAGTTTAATTAAACTCAGGAAATTACAGTAAAATACAGTAATAGAACTTACACTATATTTGAGAGACTTTTGAAAACAAGGTGCAGCAGATTATTTATTCTTTGTTAGAATTGCTTGAATAGGAATCTAAGCTACAAATCTGTGCTATCTACCTATCTTTCTCATCTATATATCTGTCTGTCAGTCTGTTTATCATCTATCTATATCTATTTATCATCTATCATCTATCAGTCTATATACTTAGGTAAAAATTGTCATAAAAACCTTTGATAAAACTATGTGGATGTTACTATGTGAAGGTCAATATGCTCATACTTTGGATTGCTCATTATCAGTCAGTCACTAGTTTATAGAGACATGTACCATGATGTACAATTTCTCAACCTAACTAAGTTTGAGGGTATATAAGAAATCAAACTAAACTGAAATCTAATTATTCCATTTGATTAAGGCATGTGTTAATAATTTTGACTCAAACTCATAATTTTGACAAAAAAAAATTCAACTCAATCTGACAAAATAAATAGGCACCTAATATCTTCAAGTCACTGTGGAAAGTGCTGAGGGAGATGAAGAGATATAAATCAAAGCCTCCGTTCCTAAAGATCTTACAGTCTCCTAAGGAGATAAGACATGTACAGAAATAGCTACAATAGACAATAGGTCACTACTACACAACTAGTACACAAAAGAGATTCAACTACCTAATAATGTTTAGACAGGAAGGATCTTGCTGTGAAGATGAGGGAAGACTTCATGGAAGCCTGAAGGACAGATAGGGTTTCTAGTGGAAGGTAAGGATTAAAGGAAGGCTATTCTAGTCATATGAAGTGGCATTAGCAAAGGTATGGTGGTCAAAATGTGATATCAATTATAGTAGTCAATAAATACTTTAAAGTGTATTTATTAATAAATATTATGTGCTAGACACTGTGCGAAGTGTTAGGGATAAAAATAAGAAAAACCAAGACAGTCTCTTCAAAGGAGCTCGATTTTGCTTTGTTCTTCATGGCATAATATAGTGACAGAACACTGCACTTGAGTTTACCATTTTCCTAAGACTATTCTTACTTATGTACATTTTGTATCCCTCCATTAGAATGTTAACTCCCAGAACCAGGAGAACATTGACACAATTACAAAAATATTATTAAAATGAAGAACTATGAATAATTTAGCTCTTTTCAGCAATACAATGATCTAAGACAATCCCAAAGGGCTCATGATGAAACATGACATCTGTCTCCAGAGAAAGAATTGATATTGTCTGAATACAGACTGAAGCACACTATTTCTCCTTCCTTCCTTCCTTCCTTCCTTTCTTTCTTTCTTTCTTTCTTTCTTTCTTTCTTTCTTTCTTTCTTTCTTTCTTTCTTTCTTTCTTTCTTTCTTTCTTTCTTTCTTTCT